>NC_135251.1:13804374-14107404 GCF_964204865.1 Styela clava | reverse complement strand
GGGCAGCCATACTTTGTGAAAATGTAATGTTTTGGTGCACGACGTGAAATATTTAATAGTAATAGTTTGTAACTTCAGTTCAATGATCAAGCCAATGAAAGATCTTAATTAAAATATGTTTAGGCTACATCGTAAAAATCAGATAACTCTTGGGGAATGGATTCCTATGTAATTTCCGTATTCGAAGGCTGGCAGAATGCTTATTTTAGGCGCGATTAACTTGAATTTTGCATATATATTATTCCGGTGAAAAAATATCATAGAGGAAGGTTCTATTTGACTTACGTTTCACTACATACTTTCAGTGGCATAGCCATGATTTTCAAAGAGAATGGTGAGGTCAAAATCCGAATTCGGAAATTTCCATGTAACATATTATTTTGAAACAACCGCCGCAATCACACCACTCGTGAAAAGAATTGAACATTTTAACGGATAATGATTTTTCTGCTGTGTAAAAATATTCAACCCACCCCGATGCAAGCATTTTGAGAGTCTTATCATATTAATTTAATTGTGATCATGGTATTTTACGTTTGCGTCGACTGACGACAAAATGAAAGCATAACTGCTCAAAAATACTGCAGGGTTTCAGAAAGAGTGGTAGAATGCCTGATTATACCAAATTTTGATAATATTGACTGCCACATGTGATTATTTTGAAGATATATATATCTCTGTTAGACAAATCCCAAGATCTACGGTAAAATCTCAAAGTGTGAAATTTATTTTGGTACAATTAATAGATTGCTTGACATTTTTACATTAATTAGCTGTATATAATCATAATCAGGCCGCAGACAGGATTTTCAAAGGGGGTTCGGAAATACATATTTATCGTCTCTAAATCTCCACGGAACGGCTTTTGAAACACTCGTCGCGATTACACCACTCGCTAAAGAGCCGAATTTTTTATCGGGTAAGGATTTTTCAATTGTGCGAAGGATTCCCGACCAATACAAGACTATTTAAAATGTCTTGCTTTATTAATTTAATTGCGTCCAATGTAACCTGCGGTGTGCCGACTTACGTCAAAATACGAGCTTTACTATATAATATCACAGCAATCCTCAGCCGTAAGAAAACGTGGAAAACTGCCCGATTATATATATCTAGTTTTTATTCGTATCTTGATCTGTTCTTGCAACACTTACTCTACCACAACGCTGCCACTCCGATTATATTCAAGCTATCAACATTAGAAAAATCTCTGTGTCTTAGGTAAGGTATCGAAGACTACAATTTATTTTAGTACAATAAAATATGATTGAATATGCATTACATTGATTATCTTATATATAATAATAACCAGGGTAAAAGTTGCGTGTAGCCTCTTCGATAGTTTTAGAATGTCTAAAAAGGTATATCAGGTGCATATAATTCACTGTATGTTCAAAATCAGTGACTATGGTAAAGTTTCTAGAGGCAATTTACCACAATATGTGTCTTGTTTTTCGTTTTACAATGTCTAAAAAAACTTTTTTTAATCTGTCGACTCCGAAAATAACTAATAGTGTTTTCCGTTATATTTTAACGGAAAAAATGTCATGAAAAACCCCATTAAATATTCTTTCATACCGTACCAGAATGGTTACATACCAGTATGACCGAGCATGTCATGTATACATGTTATCTATCACTTTTTATTGTGTTTCAGAAAAGTTAATCCGTAGACTTTGCAAACCGATTCACTACGGTTGTTATGTATTAAAGTGATAATTTGAGGGGAAAATGGCAAGTGACGGTCCTCCAGTATACGACGCAAAGGTCCATCCAGCTCCCCCACCTCCACCCAGTTATGAATTCAACACTCAGTATTCGGAACCAATTTCAGGGGGTGCAGTTGTTGTCACCCAGCAACCTATGCTTGTGATTTCCAACTTCAATACTGCGAGTCCTGTACAGTGTCAATGCATGTACTGCAGAAATTACATTGTAACAAACGTGAGATACGAAGTTGGGTTGATCACTTGGTTTGCTGCAGGATTTATCTGCTTGATTGGATGTGGAATATTTGCTTGGATTCCTTGTCTCATCAACGACATGAAAAATGTTGTTCACACTTGTCCCAACTGCGGAAAAGTGAATGGTATCTACAACAGGGGTCTATAATGAGTTATTTATAAAAGATTTAAGATATGTGGTAGAAAATCTTCACTTTGCCTTTTTACTAAATACCTTTAGAATTATTATTGTGTTACTCTACCACACTATACGTGCCAAATACCTTCCGCCTAACTATTATCAACTTCCTATGATAATTCAATGTCAGTTTTTGCAAATTCTGCTTCAATTTGTATTTAATTCCACAGGCCAAAAATGAGCTAAAGTAATGACCAGATAACAATCATTGGATAACAAACGAGTATGCATCCATCACATTAGTATTAATTCACGACTTTTTCAGATATACCATCAACCCTGTGAATTTTATGTTTCCTTCTTTTAATGCACTCATTTTTACTGAGAAGCAATTCTATTTTTAAACTATTGAGTATTCATAATTTTAAATACCATTTTTCAAATGTTTCAAGGTAAATGCCATTTTATTACATGGTGACTATTATTTTTTCACTCATTCTATGTAAGTGCTGCTTCATATTACAGCAGTGCGACATATTTGAGTACACATTTGAACTGCTATGTAATAATGGTAATTGCAATGACAAGAATTTAAATAGTTTGTTTGGTCGGGTATGAAGTTTTGTTTGTTATTCAGAATATTTCATTACAACTTGAAGTGGCCTCAAACAATGAAGTGGACAATCTGCTCGGAATCTATTGTTCTAGAAAAAAGTTGCATCTGTATATATTTTTTTATAAATATTTTTTATCTCACCAAATTGCTCTTAGTTCGAAGAAAAAATGATATTACGATACCTTCATTTTACTATCATTTTGTATTGCTTTGCACGTTTTTCTTACAGTCCAATGAACTTTTTATGTTCCATTCAAGAAGTAATTACTTTTTTATGTTGGGCTCCAGTTAAAACCAATTCTTATCCTCCATAAGTAGCACTGAAATATATTTATAATTAAGTCATCTCGAATGATATCTTTATATCAATCGGGGTTAGAGTAAGGAAATGTATTATGGAATTACGTATGTTTTCTGTTCAACCAAAATAATTTTCAATCTTGCAAATCTGGTTGAGGTTCTGCGAGCAATGCCCAAATTTTCAACACTTTGATAGAAAGTCCCTACATAGTGTATAGGTTGCCAAGTATTGTGGGTTTAAAAACTTGGATTTTGGCAGAAATGTCGGTGGCATGTGATATTCCTATTTGCAGTAGTATCCTCTGGTGGTATATTATACTATTTTCTCTGTTCCGACAAATACTGCAGGGTTTCAGAAAGAGTGGTAGAATGCCTGATTATACCAAATTTTGATAATATTGACTGCCACATGTGATTATTTTGAAGATATATATATCTCTGTTAGACAAATCCCAAGATCTACGGTAAAATCTCAAAGTGTGAAATTTATTTTGGTACAATTAATAGATTGCTTGACATTTTTACATTAATTAGCTGTATATAATCATAATCAGGCCGCAGACAGGATTTTCAAAGGGGGTTCGGAAATACATATTTATCGTCTCTAAATCTCCACGGAACGGCTTTTGAAACACTCGTCGCGATTACACCACTCGCTAAAGAGCCGAATTTTTTATCGGGTAAGGATTTTTCAATTGTGCGAAGGATTCCCGACCAATACAAGACTATTTAAAATGTCTTGCTTTATTAATTTAATTGCGTCCAATGTAACCTGCGGTGTGCCGACTTACGTCAAAATACGAGCTTTACTATATAATATCACAGCAATCCTCAGCCGTAAGAAAACGTGGAAAACTGCCCGATTATATATATCTAGTTTTTATTCGTATCTTGATCTGTTCTTGCAACACTTACTCTACCACAACGCTGCCACTCCGATTATATTCAAGCTATCAACATTAGAAAAATCTCTGTGTCTTAGGTAAGGTATCGAAGACTACAATTTATTTTAGTACAATAAAATATGATTGAATATGCATTACATTGATTATCTTATATATAATAATAACCAGGGTAAAAGTTGCGTGTAGCCTCTTCGATAGTTTTAGAATGTCTAAAAAGGTATATCAGGTGCATATAATTCACTGTATGTTCAAAATCAGTGACTATGGTAAAGTTTCTAGAGGCAATTTACCACAATATGTGTCTTGTTTTTCGTTTTACAATGTCTAAAAAAACTTTTTTTAATCTGTCGACTCCGAAAATAACTAATAGTGTTTTCCGTTATATTTTAACGGAAAAAATGTCATGAAAAACCCCATTAAATATTCTTTCATACCGTACCAGAATGGTTACATACCAGTATGACCGAGCATGTCATGTATACATGTTATCTATCACTTTTTATTGTGTTTCAGAAAAGTTAATCCGTAGACTTTGCAAACCGATTCACTACGGTTGTTATGTATTAAAGTGATAATTTGAGGGGAAAATGGCAAGTGACGGTCCTCCAGTATACGACGCAAAGGTCCATCCAGCTCCCCCACCTCCACCCAGTTATGAATTCAACACTCAGTATTCGGAACCAATTTCAGGGGGTGCAGTTGTTGTCACCCAGCAACCTATGCTTGTGATTTCCAACTTCAATACTGCGAGTCCTGTACAGTGTCAATGCATGTACTGCAGAAATTACATTGTAACAAACGTGAGATACGAAGTTGGGTTGATCACTTGGTTTGCTGCAGGATTTATCTGCTTGATTGGATGTGGAATATTTGCTTGGATTCCTTGTCTCATCAACGACATGAAAAATGTTGTTCACACTTGTCCCAACTGCGGAAAAGTGAATGGTATCTACAACAGGGGTCTATAATGAGTTATTTATAAAAGATTTAAGATATGTGGTAGAAAATCTTCACTTTGCCTTTTTACTAAATACCTTTAGAATTATTATTGTGTTACTCTACCACACTATACGTGCCAAATACCTTCCGCCTAACTATTATCAACTTCCTATGATAATTCAATGTCAGTTTTTGCAAATTCTGCTTCAATTTGTATTTAATTCCACAGGCCAAAAATGAGCTAAAGTAATGACCAGATAACAATCATTGGATAACAAACGAGTATGCATCCATCACATTAGTATTAATTCACGACTTTTTCAGATATACCATCAACCCTGTGAATTTTATGTTTCCTTCTTTTAATGCACTCATTTTTACTGAGAAGCAATTCTATTTTTAAACTATTGAGTATTCATAATTTTAAATACCATTTTTCAAATGTTTCAAGGTAAATGCCATTTTATTACATGGTGACTATTATTTTTTCACTCATTCTATGTAAGTGCTGCTTCATATTACAGCAGTGCGACATATTTGAGTACACATTTGAACTGCTATGTAATAATGGTAATTGCAATGACAAGAATTTAAATAGTTTGTTTGGTCGGGTATGAAGTTTTGTTTGTTATTCAGAATATTTCATTACAACTTGAAGTGGCCTCAAACAATGAAGTGGACAATCTGCTCGGAATCTATTGTTCTAGAAAAAAGTTGCATCTGTATATATTTTTTTATAAATATTTTTTATCTCACCAAATTGCTCTTAGTTCGAAGAAAAAATGATATTGCGATACCTTCATTTTACTATCATTTTGTATTGCTTTGCACGTTTTTCTTACAGTCCAATGAACTTTTTATGTTCCATTCAAGAAGTAATTACTTTTTTATGTTGGGCTCCAGTTAAAACCAATTCTTATCCTCCATAAGTAGCACTGAAATATATTTATAATTAAGTCATCTCGAATGATATCTTTATATCAATCGGGGTTAGAGTAAGGAAATGTATTATGGAATTACGTATGTTTTCTGTTCAACCAAAATAATTTTCAATCTTGCAAATCTGGTTGAGGTTCTGCGAGCAATGCCCAAATTTTCAACACTTTGATAGAAAGTCCCTACATAGTGTATAGGTTGCCAAGTATTGTGGGTTTAAAAACTTGGATTTTGGCAGAAATGTCGGTGGCATGTGATATTCCTATTTGCAGTAGTATCCTCTGGTGGTATATTATACTATTTTCTCTGTTCCGACAAATAGGAAAGAAAGGCAGCGCTCACTATGTCAATGTATCAGGAATTGCAGCTAATGGTTAATGATCATACAGCTCTTTGCTGATATGCGGCTCCATGCCGTAATGTTTCTGATGTTCATTTTGATATCAATATAAAGTGAGCGAGTACCGCTGTATCAATTAGTTATTTTCATGCTCCAAATTAGGCCTATTCACAAAATTCTTCATAATACTCTACACCAGATTCTTGTCCCTAGGAGTTTATTGTCCGACGCTTTGTGTTGTATCCCCTTTGTTTATCCCTCATTCTCGTGATACTGAATGGGCGCTTTGATATTTTATACGAAAACAAGAAGGCATACGAGCAGGGGTTTTGTCATTTGACAGGATGGTTTCGGTCTGTTCGAACTGAGGGTATATGTACCTATTCTCATGGTGATGTTCCTTACAAATCAAAGCAAATTTATTTATGTTGAAATACTATTTCTATTTTAATCACACCACGCCAATTTTAAAAGAAAAACCTGGGCATCCATTGACATTCCCAATTAACGTATAAATAACATGATTATCTGGACTAAAATATACACAAGACGCATAATACACATCAAAAACATAAAGCTGGATTTTCATCGAACATTCCAATGCGAAATCTATTACATTATATCTGCATTTTAATTTGTTGGCCGTTTCCTGAAATTGCTTGAGGATTTATTTCAGTAATTGTAGTAGGATTAGAGGGAAAAAAATAATATACAACTTCAAAATCTAGCTATCTTCATAATTCCCTGTCAATAAATGTATTAACTAATTGACCACGATGGTTCCTTTTTGGCTACGATTGGAGAAATTATTGTTGCGAGTGCAGAAGTAGTGATACACTCCAGCCTCTGACATTTTGGCTGCTCCGAAGTCGAAATAGGCATCAGCGTCGTTCAGTGTTTCGCCAGGTTTGCAGTATCCTCCAAAGGCGAGTTCCTTCATCCTGTTTTCTGTCTCTCCCCATAGGAAATTGTCGCCGATATCTCTCGGGTAATTTACACCAAGCGTCAGTTTTGTGCCAGTGTCGCCTTCGGCATACGGCTGCAAAAAGAGAATTGCGCAGTGGTTAACGAATTGGCGACTTATGACTATGCTGTCATAAGTATCACTAGGTACATGAATCCGAGTTCACAGAAACTTTCTGTTCCAATAGACTCAAAATGTTTATGCAGGCCCTCCATTAAAACGACGATAATACTTCGCACATACCTAGATTTCAGTACGCAGTTGTTTTTAGTAACAAGTCATTATTAAGTAACAACAGCAAAAGGATCACATTTCGGTTTTGAACTATATATGACGTTAAATAAAATTAGCATACCCTCAGTCCAAGTTGCACTAAATTGTGTCTGTCTGTTCTTCTCGCACCTTGCCCAGCATTGTTTCCTGGGTTATTATCTGATCCAGTCCATTGAATGTGCACATGATCTCCTACATCTACATTCAATATGTTAGGCACAAAGTCATATTCGAATCCCGGGTAAACCTGTTAACGAGACAAAAATGCAGTGATCATCGTCTAAGATTCACATCTTCAAAACTCCCTAATTTTGTAACAGCTATTTTGGTTCAAGTAATCCACTTGAACGTAGATTCGCTGTTCATTCGTTGGTCTTTTAGTTCTTTAATATAATCACCTGTAACCGCTGTTATTTAGATGTTTCGCTAAATTCATACTGTACTGACTCACTGTCAATGATAGTAATTTGGATACTCAAAAATTCACAATTTTTTCAAAAAGATCTTAAAACCTTGACTGTCACTGCTTGTTTATTTGTTGGATATTATTGTCAAGCAAAAATGACGAACAAGAATTAACAAAAGGATCAAGTCATTGAAGAGGAGTTATGTGGCAAATGGTAAAAATAGATAGATGAAATAACACTGATTTACCAGAGAACTTGCTATTTCATGCCTGAAAATACCTATTTATTGTCAATATAAGCCCGTGATCCCAAACTGGCGTGCCGGTTTTCCATATGCCAAACCTTGCCTAAATGGAGACAATCATTAAAAACTTGCTCTTAGAAACTTGTCTAGAGGTAATTCAAGCTGAAAATAGAACAAATGTAAGACTTTGTTACCTGTGCAAGATTTCCTCTCTTTCCTCGCACATTAAGATTGTATATATTGGCATTAGTCAACGAAGCTGGCCTTTGCTTGATGGCGAAAGAATGTGACCTGTATTACAATACACAAAATTTGTTCATTGTCAATATTACAAAATTGCAATACCGAATTCCACATTAAAATGTCAAATACAGTTATCAAAGTAACTTGAACATTGATCAGAAACTTAGTACGAAGCGCTTGCAAGAAATCTTTAAATCGATTTAACCGTTTCCTTTATTTACCATAAACCTGTACGTGACTTATTTATAAACTTTTATCTACCCAGAGAAATATCTTAATTCATCTAGCAATGGCAGCAAACCTTTCACAAGACAACAACAAGGCAAGCTTTACATACTATTATCAGAGCTGGACATTTTCGAATACCTGATACTTTCAGAATCGAATCGGATATTTTTTTACTAATCGAATCGAATCTCGAATACTTGGGAGATATAAAATTGTATGCAACCGTCTTATTGTATTAGGTTCTCCAGACACATAAATCACTGAAAACATAGGATACATCACTCAGGCAGATTGCTGAGCGTTCGCACACAATAATAAACACGTTTTTATCAATAACTCACTGCAGAAAAGAGTCATATATATATATATATATATGTCAGAATTGCGTTGGAAAAACATTGCTTCAATAAAAACAATTGAGAAATTTACCTTGACCATTGGCAGAAAGAAAAAAAACAAGATGGCGGCAATTTGAAATTTTGCTCTGAACCGATTCGAATAATTTACTATTCGATTCGAAATGCCCAGCCCTAACTATTATCAACATTCTTCAAATGTTGTGCAGTAAACACTCCCAGTAAGCATTCAATAAAACATTCCCATACTCATGGGAAATTATTTACTGTTTTTGAACAGTATTCGTGGGATGCATAGGGATATGTAGGAATGAATTAGCCACTCGGTAAGACATTGCCCACACTTATACAAACCAAACTTAATTAAGTCGTTGATGAAATTTAATTGTTCACTGTAAGTTCTACTCAAACTTGGATTTAATATTTTGAATTATGTGATTCTGTTTCTTCCCCTGTTTTGAATGAATATAATTGATTAAATAAATAATGTATACCTGTCTTGGAAGGTTCTTCCGTATTGTGCAGTGTTCAAAGCAACACGAAGTTTGAACTTGTTCGGTCGTGTGCGCAAATCGAAAACGTCTACATTTGGATTATCTCGAAGGAAATAATGTCGCCTAGTAGCTTCAAGCTTTTTGTTACTTCTTGGGGATGTTTCGCCATTGAAAGCTGCAATACAAATACTACTAAAATCTGATATCTCTATCTGGAACGCACTTTCGTTTATCCACGAGTCAAGAATACTTTGGTGGGAGCAGCATATCACGAACTTTTAAATAAACAGCCTGATTATTAAATCGTCCACAACTACAATGAGGCGAATCTCACTTTATAGTTCGAAGACGTAAACCGGGGATCGGCAACCTACGGCCCGGGGCGGATCCGGCCCGCGACGCTTCGCTGAAGTATAGTAAGAAAACAGCTTTTTTGACGATTATATTCTTCACGTAACAGAATTTATTGTGAGACACGTGTCGACTAAATTATATTATAACCTAACAAGTAGGCTATATAATTCACAATAACTTGTTTAATGAGCCTATAATTTAATTATAATTAGACAAATGGCAACAAAATGAACAAAAGTTGACGCTAAGTGTAAATTTAATGGAGCAAAAAATATCAAATGGTCAGTCTTCGCGCTCTGCTTAAAATTTAACTTTTGACCTGTTGGAAATAAATGTGATTCATCGGCCATCCGTTCGGTTTTTAACTTTCTAAAAATATGTGCGGCCCGTCACTGACTTGCAACATTTATTTTCGGCCCGCGAGTGACAAAAGGTTGCCGACCCCTGACGTAAAAAGTCAACTCTAATATATTTTTTACAACAAAACATACTCAAGTAATTGTAGATTTCTTCCGGTCCCAAATTGCCATTTGCTCTGTCTAAATTCTTTGTATGGTCTGTGTCCCAGTATTTGAAATCATTTGTTGAAATATTATATCTGAAAAATTGTATTGAATAGAAAGACATTTATTTACATAATTATACAACTGATGGTAATTCTTGATAACGAATAGGGATATTTCTTGGGTACTCATGTAGTATGTGAAGATGGCGGACACCGGAACGTAGCATGTGTAGCAGGTTAGGGTTAAGCCATACGAAGTGTTTCAGAGAGGATGGGTCCTTTTTCGTTCCGTGGAATGCGCGAAGCATTAAAATCGCAGTATTTTCGCTTGTTAATATATTGAAATCAAACCTCATTCTTATAGTGCAATGTTCCTCGTTGATATCAGGGATTGTCCAGATATACGATAATAGTTCTCCTCCATATGTGTTGCCTTGATGATTATCTATAGACCATGGCGCTTCAAGACATTCTGGTGCGGCAATGCCGTGAGATGGGAACTCTCGCCATTCTGCGTTATACTACAGAAAAATTTTTCATTCTCAATTGTTCAAAGTGGCTACTATACAACAAAATGAGAATTGTAGAAGGAAACGACAACGAGGAAATTACAAATAGAAAAATAGGGGCTCCCGAAGTATGCGAACCAAGATGGCGGACATCGGAATGTAATATGTGTGCTAGGTTTGGGTTAGGCCATAATTTTAGGTATAAATACTACGGGAGGCTCTTGGCTAGTCTTCAAACTGATAATAGGACTAAAATAAGGAAAATTGGAAAAAAATTATCGCCTAACTCTAACCTGTTACCCATGTTACGTTCCGATGTCCGCCATCTTGGTTCGCATACTTCGGGAGCACCGAAAAATAAATATAGAATATATATGAATGAAAAAATTACAAATTTTGTACTTACAACAGTTCCATCTTCTAAAGTTACTTGAACCTGCTCGCAAGAAGCTTGGTCGTTATACAAAGTAATTTCTGGCGCTTCGTCATCTTCTAACAATTGGCCCTGCAATTAAATATGGAATTTACATTAATGCTAATATATATATGCCAAAATGTTATCTTTAGAGCGTTGATACCGAACCGGTTCGATTAAAATAAATTGCCGATTTGTGTGTCAAACCCAGCAAATTATCGATATTTCCAGCTAGAACCGCAATTTGCTCTAAATTATAACAAATAATCATATGTCATTTGTAGTCTATATTGATTATATTTTAGTCGACTTAAAACCGACTTTTTCTCTGGCTTCTTATTTAATGAAACTTTTTTAAACAACTATCAAACTCATACAGTTAAGCTTTTAATCCTAATTTTCACTTGTCACCATGTACTAACTTTAACACTCTCCCAGTATTCGTCAGGAAGACTACAAGCCCATTTCGACTTTTCGTTTTGACTTTCGGCATGGTAAAGAGCACACTTTGAGGTATCGGACGTGAGAATGGCGATGTCCTGTTGAATAAAATTAACTGAGCAACTTGTACGAAACTAGTTAATCATTTGTTATCACGTATTTTTTTCTTGATTCGTTGCCGGTTTCTGCCCCTTTCACTCGCAACCTTATTTGAATCAGAAGACATATTGCATCTTTATACCTCCTAATTGGGCAAATTGAGCAAAATCAGGGTTAGTGGAATATATATATCGTTTCAACTCTTCATTGTACCGTAACAAAGTAACTAATGTACACATTGTAATAGATATTAATAGAGTTCGCAGGCAAGAACAACAATCGGGCACAAATTAAGTAGTGGGTATGTGCACATATCATATCTTTCTTGAAAAGGGCGCGACCAAAGAACCCCACTGATTGGATGGTTCAGAAAGAATAAAATTATACTGTAAACATAACATCGAAGCATTACAAACGACATAGTATTTGCATAAAACGTTGATTGGCAGTACATGTCTTGTGTAGCTGCTCACTGTCTTTATGGCACCCGATAAGATAGTATTTCAACAGGGAGGCTTTAAATGGCGACTGTTCTTACTCCTAACTTACTTTCCATGGTGTTGGTCCAAAATAGGGATAATAATCTCTTTCCTCTGGGCATTCAAATCCGTGTCTATTACCGTTGTTGTTTTGTCGTGTAGATTGAGCAGAATCACCCATTCTACCTGCCTGTGTAATAAAAGAATGTAATAGTGGAGCTTAGTAGAATAACTACGTCAAAAATTCTAAATTATTATGAAATAATTCTATTTCAACGCCTTTACTCCAAACGCCTGCGTTGCACAGACAGAATATTGTTTGCAGTGCTGAAGTGAAACATTTCATTTTTCATAGGAGACATTTATTTGATAATAGGGCTGGCATTTTCGATACCGGATGATTTTGGATTGGGAATCGAATCGAATACTTATTAAAACTTTCCATATACGCAATTTTGCATATAGATACTCCTCTGCTAATGATTAGGACCAACTAACTTCCTTGGAACAGTTTTGCTTGAAAAAAATATGGTATGATATATACAATGACTTACTCTGTTGGCGACGAAAAGACCCTTATTTCTTTCGCGGCTTGCACATTGCTCGTAATAAGTTAAAGACTCGTGATGGCCATATTCTGGATTGGTATCACAGTCTCCATCACATTCCGTTGGTGCCTCGTCTGTGTTCGTACCGTCTCTCAAGTTTTCATCGCACATGTACTGGATGACTACATTACAATTATTGTTTTCATCATTACACGAGTGCTGATTTGCCCTGAAATCACATTGTATGAGAAGTGTAACGTAACAAAATGAAATGAATTATTAAGTGAGAAATTTTCGAACTCTAACCGACGTAATGGTTAAAAATCGTTGCTTGTGTTCATCGTTTTTTTGAGACTTGTGAAGAAATGTTAAATAATATATATAAATACAATTAGCAAAATAGTTTATAATGAAATTCAACATACTAACCATTGGATTTCGAGTTTTGATCCAGCGTAGTAATACATTTTCCCAGGAAAACTGCCAACATTGTGTCCTCCTCTGTCGTTATTCTGAGAGTCAAACAATCTATTGGCGTTCCTACGTCCACGAGAAGCTTCGTCACAACGATTGTTGCTGCCTCTATAACAGAACATATCATACTGGGATCTCGTGACGTAAAATTATTTTTAGGTCATTACTTCACGGCGGTATTGTATAAGGATGAACTGTTTTCTTTTCTGCCTTGCTGACGGGAGCATCAGGTAGGTAATCGAATTGCGTTTGGAGTGGTGAAATTGAACAAATGTTGCCTCTTAGGACCTAATAGGCCACAGGTTGTCGAAACAATGTTTACAAAATATTGTTTAGTACGATAAAAGTAAATACAAACGGAAAGGGTGCCAATAGCGTAAAATTAAGAAATAATACACAGCAAAATATTACCAAAAATACATGCACAGATGATTTATCTATTAACTTGGAATTGATTCGGCGTGCTGATAAATTGTAAAATCGTCATGTAGCTTAAAATAGCTGTCTTGGTGTTAGTTGGATATTTCATTAAAATTAAAATATGTTACCCGTAACGCCAAGCAGGAGATCTTACCAGAAGGAATCGTAAGTTATCAAGCAGAGCACAAATGTTTAATTTAAAAATATCCGTTCATAATATTTATAAAAAAAATTGAACTATTCCACAGGTTTTGGATAATTAAAATGAAACAGAGACCTTCTATTATAATTGACATGCATACCTTGGATTTCCCATATTGATATCACATCTTACGATGGTTATTCCAACGATCAGATTGAATAATACGGCAAGTAATTTCATTGCGTAATCTTTCTCTGTATTAAATGGACCTTTAATAATATATATACAGATAATTATTAAGTATAGAAATTATGTAGTTATTTGTTTTGTGTGTAATAAAGTGGCCGTGACTATAGTACCATGGAATTCAGTGAAAAATTTGAGAGACCGGAGAAGAGAATCGAATAATCACATATTCAAATAATTATCTTGAATGTTGAAAAAAGATGGGGATGGGTATACCAGCATGATTCGCAGTCTAACCAAGGTAACATCAAATCGTTCGCAATTCCATATTAAATTTTAATGAATAAATGCACACGCGATTCAACGTGTTTTCAAGTGCATCAAAGTAAACAACAAGATCTACGAGAACATAGGCCATTTCAAGACTCCTTCTCTTGGACTCCACTATCTCTAATTTATAATTCTAACGGGAATACTTTTTGCAAATCCTTATATAAAATAAAAGTCCTATTTTTATTATTTAAAAGTATTTATCTCCAAGCTCCAATGTCGATCAAAACGAATATACTACAATGTCGTTCAAATAGCATCTTGGCAGAGTGAGTAGTATCGCACAAAATCGGTGAAACTGGATTACGTTCGTAACAATTTATTTATTTTTACACTTAAAATTCCAGTATGACTCGAGACTGTACATGTTCGTAACAATTTATTCATTTTTACACTTAAAATTCGAATCTGACTCGAGATTGTACAAAGGTCCCTATACTCACGACTAAAACGCTTGGTTCGTATGTCGCCTAAGAACGACATCCCTGACTGCAAATTATTCCTTGGTGACAAGGCGTATAAGTTGCAAATAGCGATATATTACGTAACGGAGTCCAATTTATTTTTAAACAAATGTATTCAATATTATGACAAATATGATTTAATAATAACAGAGTCGCAATAGCACTAATTATCCACATTATATATTTGCAGATATGAAAATACAAAAGACGGAAATTTTGTAAGATATCGGCGGGATGAGTAATGTCCATAATTATATAAGCCCGTTAAAATAACACTATGCGATGGAATATATTTATATATAACTTAATAATCAATATTTCAATACAACTGAAATTTTAATAGGGCGGATGTAGTCAATTCCGACTATTCATAACGAGAATAATTAAGATGAGGAATACAAACATTCGCATTTACAATCTAATGACATACTGAACGATGTAATTACATAACTTTATACAAAATTGAGATGCTGTATTCAATGCAGTGTTACATAGAATTAACTAGCGAGTTTGTACGCATTTTAAATTAAAATACGTGAATTTTACTTGTATTAACAAAACTCGGAATGATATTTGACTTTCTTCGGTTTTCTTGGTTGGTCAATTTTTTCAAATTAACAAACTGCTATAAAATGATCAGATTAATTTTCAATTTTAATATCCAAGAAAAGTACTTTGCTCAAATATAGCATATTATTCGTGGTTGCTAACAGAATACAAATACAGCAACTGCATTCTATGATAGTATGTGGTAGTGATGTAGTGTACCATCAGAGTGTCCATAAAGTCCCTTTACAATTTCAATTTTGTAATGAAGTCAGTTCTCAATATATCCTAACCAGGTTTGCTGTTTTTAATCAGTAAATGTATTTTCATTTCTATTTAGTACATCCGTGGGGCCAAATATATGGTGCCGATAAATTCCTCTTTGGAATTTAAATTTTTTTTAATACCTCATGGACACATTATATTTATGTTTGTTATACTAAACTAAAGCAACGCCTCTTGTGCAGTATATGGTTATGTGTGGATATGGAGGGGCAGTTATTTACGCTGGTCTTTTTAACGATCAGGTTGATTAATATGGAAAGTAATTGCATTGTGTGATCTTTATTAATTAAGGGATTTTCAATAGTATCCAAACTCATACCTAAGCACTTTAAAATAACATTATGCGATGAAAATTAGAGATATATATATATATATGCTATAATCGCTGTAATAACGCTATAATCTATTCTTTATTTATTATATATAACTGGAATTTTTTAAAGGGCGGATATAGCGGATTCCGACTATTCATAACGAGAATAAAACACATAATGTTGATGAGGAATACACATATTTGCATTTATAAACTTCGAGATATTGAAATAATGGCATATTGAATGCTATAATAACATAACTAGCTACTGCATTCATTGCAGTGTTACCCAGAATAAACTAGCACCAATTTTGAATCAAAATACGTGAATTCTATTTCATTCAACAAAACTCCGAATGATAATTGATGTTTGCAGTTTACTTGGTCAGTCAAGGTTTCAACAAATTGTTATAAAAACAAACAGATTACATATCAATTCGAGATAAGCACTTTGCTTCAATCGTAAATATATACTACTACGCTTCAATATATAATATATTATTCGTGGTTGTTATCAAAATATAAACACATGATCTCCAGTTTATATGATGATATGGCCAGTGATGTAGTATGAATGATTTTTCGCGTTTATGGGGTTTTAGACACTTGTTTATGCGTTCTACAGCAGCTTCAGTTATGAACTGTCATCGTTCCATACTGATAAATTTTCGTTGGCGTGTTTGTTGCGCTAGTGCTTCTTGTATATTCCTGTTTGTAAACTAATCGGCATGCGTCAAATGACTGCGATATATTTCTGATTGTAAACCTTGGCCTTGTTCTTATATATGATATCTTTTTTGTTTGTCTCTTTACTTTTTGTGTTGCTTTGATTTATGTCAGAGAACCGAAATAAAATGATTGATTGAATTCACTGACAGGCCATCTATGTAAGTAGGTTTATTTCCCTCAAAAATATAACAGTATCTGCATAATAATTAAACAGTAAAACACAGACGGGAATACATGTTCAAGACCTCACTGGCCTAAGACACAGATGTGAGACATGCACCCCTACTAACAATTATAACAGCAGTTTAGGACTGCTGCGTTATAAAAGGACAACAGACATACATGTTATATAAGCATATATACATGTTATAGAAGCAGGTTTCCAAATAATCGATGTCTTTAAGATACTACAAAGGCAGGTATGAATAATTCTGTGTTAAGAAATTATTTACGATGAACTAGAAATACCGTGTATTGAGTAGAATATATTCTTGGAAAATGGAGAGGGTTCTCCAATTCTTATGATGTCACAAGTTTCCAACCTTTTCCGGGTTAGGCCATAATTTATTTCTGAATTTTCTTATTCAGTTCTATTGCGAGTTCGGGAACTGTTCGTGTTAGCCAGGTGAATATACTCCCTGCCCATAAGCTTCCGTCACTTTACACGATTTGATGTGAAGTAGGCGAACAAAATTAGTTACCTCCATATCAGTACACATACTTCTGAAGCGCCTAGAATTGTTTCCGTTATTTCTTCAATCTTTAAAAGACCCTCGTTTATTATGGCTTTTCCAAATTTATGATGTTGCATTAATATCCGTTACTATAATACCAGTAAAACTACACCATATACAAATTTGTATTTCCTCCCCGAAAACAGCAAAATTCCTACCTGGTTGTGAATGCCTGCTTAATATGCCTTGTTACTCTTAAAAACTCTTGAAGTGTCCTTTTTCAAATTTATTTCAACATCACAATCTAGAGCAACAGACAATTTATTGCAATATAAAAAAAAAACTACAATAGGGAGGCGGGGGGCTCAGGGTTTGGCAACTCAGTCACTGAAAACATTCGATCAATCTAACACCTGAGCACATTACACTTGCAATTTTCCACGCTTGGAAGCAATGTTGGAAGACATTACTCGGAAGTTCATTATAATCTGTGCTTTATGTGCAAATCTAAATTTCCAATCAAATAATGCTACATCAAAGCTAAGTTTTCATATCAAGCTCAGTCCTTCGTCCAGTTTTCTTTTCTTATTACAAAGTTCTTGTTTCAACATTCTTATTCTATCATCAATTTCTTGCAATGTGAAATCCCTTTGATCAGTTTTTCCATGTCTCGCCAACATATTTTCAGAAACTGTCGTAGAATCTTGCTTGGCGCCAACAAAATATTCCGGTGATGCACCTTCAATTGCGAGAACTCTATTTTCCAGGTTTTTCAATCTCCCATATATATCAGATGACTGGCCTATTATAAGGTTAAATTTGTAAAATATTACCAAGAGATCAAGACTAGAAAAGGTTTGCTAAATTACCTAAAGGATCGAGCGTTGCATCAGTGCATTTAACAATTTTTAATTCTGCATTTCCTCATGTGAGCTTTAACAGCAACTGATTACTTTCTGTGTACTTTACAAGGAAAAACGTGGGGCACATACCCTAGTGGTAGAAGCGTTCGACCCAACTATGATGGTACCGAATCTTAAAATTTCATACCCAGCACCTTACCCAGGGTGTACTAGATTAGGTAGGATTCCGGTCTTCCCAAACTATGGTAGCTACTTGCCTAGCGGGGCAGATCGAATATATGAAAAAGTGCACTAAATATAAGAAACTGCAGCAAATATTCTCAATCCTGTAAACTGATACACAAATGTAGCTAAACATTCAATAAATTTGTGAGATATATCCACTAGACTCACCAGAATCCACCTGTAAATGAGATTCTAAATTTTCTAATCTTTCTGCTACAGGTTGAGGTATATTCAATGTTTGTGCTTTTCTTGGGATTGGTTTATTTGTCGTTGGTTCTCTCCATAAGCCTTGTGATGTTATACGAAGTTGTGGACCTTCTGTATTCATTGCTTTACTCACTGAATAAAACAAAGCAGATATAAAAACTATAATGCTTAGAAGGTATATTCTAAACTGATATGGGTAAATTTTAAGGATGATCAATGGTGCTGTTAGCTATTGTCATTTCCTGACACTGTTGGATATGGAAATGCCATTAGATATAGGTACATGCTAATAATAAATTTATTTCGACTTCATAATCAGCATAACAATAAAATGATTGATAAAAACAAATAAATTAAAACTGATTATGAAATTGAGAGAGCAAACAAAACCTTAAACAAGGTTTAAAACGTACAGAATGTATATAATATGGAAGATTTTGCCACGAAGAAGTGGTACGTGTTCACTCACCTAAAAGGCTAAGACTTAAAGCAGGTTATAGTGGGTGTTAGACTTAACTACGTATGGTGGGTGGCATTGCGGGTTAATATCACGGGTTCAAATTCCGTACCCATCACCTCACCGGTGTAATAAACTGGGTAGTCAAAAAGGGTGCTGTCCTTCCGAGCTATAGTAGATTCTTACCAGGCACTGGTTGCTTGCACAGAGGCTTATTAATCCATCAAATAAAAGCATGAGGGTTAAAGCAGTCAATATGTTGAGGTTGCATTTTGCTGGTAGGAGTAATTTTCAACACAAGATCCTGAGAAAACCTCACTCTAATAAAGTTCATACAATGGCAGATGGCATATAACTCATTACTCATACTCATTTGGCTGGTAGCGGTTACAGCATAAGATTGTGGAAGAACTCCACATCTAATAAAGTTAACACAATTGCAGACGGCATTTAATAATCTACGAGCACTCGATAAATTCCAATTGACAGATGGGATTCTAAAAAACCAAGGGTGTGATAACAGGAATATTCCTGATCTAGGCCTTGATTACTAAATTGATTGCAATAACAGATAGCGTGAATATTACCTTGCATGTGTGATGAATGAAAACTTCTGGGTTTGTAGCATGCATTTGTCCTTGCACATCCTGCATTTGTGCTAAAAATGTATGGCAAGACCTATTAAATTATACACATGATAACAAAGAATACTGTATCATTAGTAATGAAAGTGCATTGTATACCTTGCAGAACCAACATCACAAAATTCTTTTACATTCTGTTCATCGACTACATTTTGTGCATGTGACATGAAAGCACGGATTCTTTCATTCAGCTGCAAAACATTTTTGAATGTTGGATATATTGTACAAAAAATTGATTAATATATGTTTATGCTCGTGGGGTGAATTTGTAAGATGCATAAAAAGGCAATCGATGAGTTCAGAAGGGTAACAAGGAGGCAAAAGCATCCACTTCAACCATACGATTTTCATATTTATCCTTGGGGACGGAAGCCCATAAGACAGAGTAATCGTACCACAGCCTTTTACGCATAATTATTGCCATGGGATCAGAGGCGTAGCCAGCATATTTTGCGCCCGGGGCAAAATATAAAATTGGCGCCCCGACCCCCACGTTTAATCATGTTTTCTATTGCATTTAATTGTATATGTAAAAAAAATTATATTTCGTCACGCTAATAACCGAATTGCGTAAGTCATTTTTAGCTGTTTTGAGAAAAACGTAAAAAAACTTCCTAATGATATTGCTATGCCATTGAGAGTCTTTAATTTGCCATAGTTCAACTTTTTGATCGTAGCCGGATTTAAGTTAATTTGTATGACGCAGTCATGTGACGTCATAATGGCACACTGTGATTTAGGCAAAAATGTGTCTATGGCTAGAGGACATACGCAATTTTGCAACTTGTCTATATGTACCAGTCCTGAAAACCAAACAATCCAAAATCCCCAAAATAGCTAATCTGTTTCAATTACATTATTTTTTATGTTTAAAAATATATATTTCATCAATATAACACGCTCTGCACATCACCGAAATAAGACTAAAGTTAAATATAAAGAATAAAACAGTAATGTACTCTTATATAAAAGTCAACCAAGGTGAATTGGACTCAGACAGTAAATATCACAAGTGCACGCCTTCCTATACAGTAGTATAAATTGAAAATTATTAGCGCTAAGCTAGAATCTGAGATGCAAAAACTCGAAAATCCTTCGCCTAGGTTATTTTGCCTTTGTGACGTCACAATAGTCCTGCGTTAACAATGATAATTCATTATGACGGAACAATTGAACAAATTTGCGTATCATACAAAATTTCTATTTTTATGGGTTTCGGAATTCTTAAAATAAAATCTGAGTCGCAGCATTACATAAATACCTATTTTATGAAAAATTCAAAACCGCCCAAAATGACTTACGCAATTCGGTTATTAGCGTGACGATATGTGAATTCAAATTTATATGTATTTATATATTTTATTATTTATTCAAAAATATATGTATATGTAAATTCAAATTTTAATGGAACATTTTATTTAAAGAAGAAGCAAAGCTATACAAAATAGAGCATATGTCCCACTCAGTTACTGTCAAAGATGATCTACATAGTCTAAAATAAATTCATTTTTTCAATTTCACTGTCGTAAACTGGTTAAGACGTCATCAAAATCTGTTTTTTTCCAATGTTTCTCTTTCAACACTTAAAAAATGCAAGATCACGGTGACGATCCTGTCCCGTTGATGCACGCGAATAGGATAAAATAAGTTTCAATCTGCTGAAAGACCGTTCACAGCTTGCAATTGAAACTGATATTGTTAACAAAATTTGTAGAGCAATTCGCAGATTGAATAAAACGTCGTCTCCAAAAGACACAATAAAACCAAGAAGAGCCGAAGGAGTTTCTGGTTGATCTACAGTTCTGTTACTGAGCAGCATTCTGCAATCTCCAATTTCGGTGAAAAGTTCGTGGCCATTGATGTCCGTGTGGTAGAGATTTGCGAAATCTGTGCAATCTCGACGAATTGTCGAAAACGGCATTGAGTTCTTTTAGCACAGTATAATATATTTTATGTAACTCTGCCGCAAAGTACGGTACTTTGACAACAAAATACAATCCACGTATTACTCAAAACATGTATTAACATCATTCAACCAAATTCCGTTTCCATTTGTCTCCAGCACAGAACTAATATCAACTTACATCCGAGTGCGCAGGCAAGAACTTAACGATACAGAACCACGTAATTAACCCGGTGCATTTTGTTACCTAACGTTACCAAATCAAATTTTGCTTTGTTTTCCGGCCATGTAATTACGATGGAAATCTGACCGTGCTATGTGCGTGATGACGTCGGCAGTCGTAAGTGGTCTGACCAAGTGTGCAGTTTGCCATGTACTAAGATTAGATGTCTGCCGCCGGTGCGATCTTGCTTGTGACCGTTTTTTACCTTTGTTGTGAAATTTTTGCCAGCCCCATTTTGGCGCCCCTGTACCTTGGCGCCCGGGGGAATATGTACCCCACTGCCCCCCCTAAGCTACGCCTCTGCATGGGATTTGAACCCATGCAGAGAAATCATAGCTGTGAAGCCTGTGATGACAAGCGATTCCTAATGCTTAACACTCTCATCCCAATCTGGCTATGTTTCTTTGTAGTAACTATCGAATAACTGACGAAACTACTAACCAGCAGCCAAATTATAAGTTTATATATTACCTGTTGGTTACTTGCAGTAATTTGCACAACAGCAGAATCTACTTTTCTAAGTGCCTCTTCTTTTTTCTTTTGCTCAGCAGCTAAAGTCTACAACACAGAGGTAAATTCATAAAAAATACATACATAGATATGCAATTGAAAATCGCTTGATATTGGATTAAAGCGCTAGGTTATATTGAATTTTATAAAATGAAAATTAAGCTTGCCTATAAAACACTGAAATCAAATCTGTAGCTTATGTGAACTTACTGAAAGACATTTTGACAATCGTAATAGAGATTCTGTAACGGCCTTCGAATCTTCATTACAGTTTGTTTTGTCATATTCAACTCTGGATATTTTGTGCTGTCGATAAAATATAAAACTTCATGTTCTTCATGCTCAGGAAAGGTGTAATTTTGGGATTAAGTTTTAAAATACTAGTCATCTATGTATGAAACACTCATACTCACACGCACAAAGTTCAAGTGTTCAATTGTCAGATAAATTTTCTTCATTTTTGTATAAGTAATTAAGAATTGGTCCTGTTTTTTGGTAGCCCTGCATCACCACGAAGAAGTTCTCAATATATCTTAACCAGGTTTGTTGTTTTTTAATCAGTAAATGTATTTTTATTTCTATTTAGTACATCCGTGGGGCCAAATATATGATACCGATAAATTCCTCTTTGCAACTTTATACTTTATGGACACATTATATATAAATTTATGTTCGTTATACTAAACTAAAGCAACGCCTCTTGTGCAGTATATGGTTATGTGTGGATATGGAGGGGCAGTTATTTATGCTGGTCTTTTTAACGATCAGGTTGATTAATATGGAAAGTAATTGCATTGTGTGATCTTTATTAAGGGATTTTCAATAGTATCCAAATTCATACCTAAGCACTTTAAAATAACATTATGCGATGAAAATTAGCGATATATATATATATGCTATAATCGCTGTAATAACGCTATAATCTATTCTTTATTTATCATAACTGGAATTTTTTAAAGGGCGGATATAGCGGATTCCGACTATTCATAACGAGAATAAAACACATAATGTTGATGAGGAATACACACATTTGCATTTATAAACTTCGAGATATTGAAGTAATGGCATACTGAATGCTATAATAACATAACTAGCTACTGCATTCATTGCAGTGTTACCCAGAATAAACTAGCACCAATTTTGAATCAAAATACGTGAATTCTATTTCATTCAACAAAACTCGGAATGATAATTGATGTTTGCAGTTTACTTGGTCAGACAAGGTTTCAACAAATTGTTATAAAAACAAACAGATTACATATCAATTCGAGATGAGCACTTTGCTTCAATCGTAAATATATATTACTACGCTTCAATATATATTATATTATATTATTCTTGGTTGTTATCAAAATATAAACACATGATCTCCAGTCTATATGATGATATGGCGCAGTGATGTAGTAGGAATGATTTTTCGCGTTTATGGGGTTTTAGGCACTTGTTTATGCGTTCTACAGCAGCTTCAGTTATGAACTGTCATCGTTCCATACTGACAAATTTTCGTTGGCGTGTTTGTTGCGCTAGTTCTTCTTGTATATTCCTGTTTGTAAACTAATCGGCATGCGTCAAATGACTGCGATATATTTCTGATTGTAAACCTTGGCCTTGTTCTTATATATGATATCTCTTTTGTTTGTCTCTTTACTTTTTGTGTTGCTTTGATTTATGTCAGAGAACCGAAATAAAATGATTGATTGAATTCACTGACAGGCCATCTATGTAAGTAGGTTTATTTGCCTCAAAAATAGAACAGTATCTCCATAATAATTAAACAGTAAAACACAGACGGGAATACATGTTCAAGACCTTACTGGCCTAAGACACAGATGTGCGACATCCACCCCTACTAACAATTATAACAGCAGTTTAGGACTGCTGCGTTATAAAAGGACAACAACAATACATGTTATATAAGCATATATACATGTTATAGAAGCAGGTTTCCAAATAATCGATGTCTTTAAGATCCTACAAAGACAGGTATGAATAATTCTGTGTTAAGAACTCATTTACGATGAACTAGAAATACCGTGTATTAAGTAGAATATATTCTTGAAAAATGGAGAGGGTTCTCTAATTCTTATGATGTCACAAGTTTCCAACCTTTTCCGGGTTAGGCCATAATTTATTTCTGAATTTTCTTATTCAGTTCTATTGCGAGTTCGGGAACTGTTCGTGTTAGCCAAGTGAATATACTCCCTGTCCATAAGTTTCCGTCACTTTACACAATTTGATGTGAAGTAGGCGAACAAAATTAGTTACCTCCATATCAGTACACATACTTCTGAAGCGCCTAGAATTGTTTCCGTTATTTCTTCAATCTTTAAAAGACCCTCGTTTATTATGGCTTTTCCAAATTTATGATGTTGCATTAATATCCGTTACTATAATACCAGTAAAACTACACCATATACAAAGTTGTATTTCCTCCCCGAAAACAGCAAAATTCCTACCTGGTTGTGAACCCCTGCTTAATATGCCTTGTTACTCTAAAAATCTTGAAGTGTCCTTTTTCAAAATCATTTCAACATCACAATCTAGAGAAACAGACAATTTATTGCAATATTAAAAAAAAACTACAATAGGGAGGCGGGGGGGGCTCCTGGTTTGGCAACTCAGTCACTGAAAACAATCGATGGATCTAACATCTGAGCACGTTATACTTGCAATTTTCCACGCTTCAGCAATGTTGGACGACTTACTTGCCATTTTTCTGAAGTTCATTGTAATTTGTGATAAACGTGCAAATCTAAATTTCCAATCAAATAATGCTACATCAAAGCTAAGTTTTCATATCAAGCTCAGTCCTTCGTCCAGTTTTCTTTTCTTATTACAAAGTTCTTGTTTCAACATTCTTATTCTATCATCAATTTCTTGCAATGTGAAATCCCTTTGATCAGTTTTTCCATGTCTCGCCAACATATTTTCAGAAACTGTCGTAGAATCTTGCTTGGCACCAACAAAATATTCCGGTGATGCACCTTCAATTGCGAGAACTCTATTTTCCAGGTTCTTCAATCTTCCATATATATCAGATGACTGGCCTATTATAAGGATAAATTTGTAAAATATTACCAAGAGATCAAGACTAGAAAAGGTTTGCTAAATTACCTAAAGGATCGAGCATTGTATCAGTGCATTTAACAATTTTTAATTCTGCATTTCCTCATGTGAGCTTTAACAGCAACTGATTTCTTTCTGTGTACTTTACAAGGAAAAACGTGGGGCACATACCCTAGTGGTAGAAGCGTTCGACCCAACTATGATGGTACCGAATGTTAAAATTTCATACCCACCACCTTACCCAGGGTGTACTAGATTAGGTAGGATTCCGGTCCTCCCAAACTATGGTAGCTACTTGCCTAGCGGGGCAGATCGAAGGGCATATCGAATATATGAAAAAGTGCACTAAATATAAGAAACTGCAGCAAATATTCTCAATCCTGTAAACTGATACACAAATGTAGCTAAACATTCAATAAATATGTGAGATATAACCACTAGACTCACCAGAATCCACCTGTAAATGAGATTCTAAATTTTCTAATCTTTCTGCTACAGGTTGAGGTATATTCAATGTTTGTGGTTTTCTTGGGATTGGTTTATTTGTCGTTGGTTCTCTCCATAAGCCTTGTGATGTTATACGAAGTTGTGGACCTTCTGTATTCTTTGCTTTACTCACTGAATAAAACAAATCAGATATAAAAACTATAATGCTTAGAAGGTATATTCTAAACTGATATGGAGAAATTTTAAGGATGATCAATGGTGCTGTTAGCTATTGTCATTTCCTGACACTGTTGGATATGGAAATGCCATTAGATATAGGTTCATGCTAATAATAAATTTATTTCGACTTCATAATCAGCATAACAATAAAATGATTGATGAAAACAAATAAATTAAAACTGATTATGAAATTGAGAGAGCAAACAAAACCTTAAACAAGGTTTAAAATGTACAGAATGTATATAATATGGAAGATTTTGCCACGAAGAAGTGGTACGTGTTCACTCACCTAAAAGGCTAAAGCAGGTTATAGTGGGTGTTAGACTTAACTATGTATGGTGGGTGGCATTGCGGGTTAATATCACGGGTTCAAATTCCGTACCCATCACCTCACCGGTGTAATAAACTGGGTAGTCAAAAAGGTTGCGGTCCTTCCGAGCTATAGTAGATTCTTACCAGGCACTGGTTGCTTGCACAGAGGCTTATTAATCCATCGTATAAAAGCATTAGGGTTAAAGCAGTCAGTATGTTGAGGTTGCATTTTGCTGGTAGGAGTAATTTTCAACACAAGATCCTGAGAAAACCTCACTCTAATAAAGTTCATACAATGGCAGATGGCATATAACTCATTACTCATACTCATTTGGCTGGTAGCGGTTACAGCATAAGATTGTGGAAGAACTCCACATCTAATAAAGTTAACACAATCGCAGACGGCATTTAATAATCTACGAGCACTCGATAAATTCCAATTGACAGATGGGATTCTAAAAAACCAAGGGTGTGATAACAGGAATATTCCTGATCTAGACCTTGATTACTAAATTGATTGCAATAACAGATAGCGTGAATATTACCTTGCATGTGTGATGAATGAAAACTTCTGGGTTTGTAGCATGCATTTGTCCTTGCACATCCTGCATTTGTGCTAAAAATATATGGCAAGACCTATTAAATTATACACATGATAACAAAGAATACTGTATCATTAGTAATGAAAGTGCATTGTATACCTTGCAGAACCGACATCACAAAATTCTTTTACATTCTGTTCATCGACTACATTTTGTGCATGCGACATGAAAGCACGGATTCTTTCATTCAGCTGCAAAACATTTTTGAATGTTGAATATATTGTACAAAAAATTGATTAATATATTATGTTTATGCTTGTGGGGTGAATTTGTAAGATGCATAAAAAGGCAATCGATGAGTTCAGAAGGGTAACAAGGAGGCAAAAGCATCCACTTCAACCATACGATTTTCATATTTATCCTTGGGGACGGAAGCCCATAAGACAGAGTAATCGTACCACAGCTACTCGTCCATGACAGGTATGGAATTAATTAGTCAGGTTTTTGAACTTGATGATGGAGGAAGTTGCAACTGAACAGTGGGTATGTGAACCGCTCTACGATGGTGAAGAATCCAGCAATCCTTTTACGCATAATTATTGCCATGGGATTTGAACCCATGCAGAGAAATCATAGCCGCGATGACAAGTAATTCCTAATGCCTAACACTCTCATCCCAATCTGGCTATGTTTCTTTGTAGTAACTATCGAATAACTGACGAAACTACTAACAAGCAGCCAAATTATAAGTTTATATATTACCTGTTGGTTACTTGCAGTAATTTGCACAACAGCAGAATCTACTTTTCTAAGTGCCTCTTCTTTTTTCTTTTGCTCAGCAGCTAAAGTCTACAGCACAGAGGTAAACTCATTAAAAATACATACCGGTATATATATAGATATGCAATTGAAAATCGCTTGATATTGGATTAAAGCGCTATGTTATATTCAATTTTTAAATTTGAAAATCAAGCTTGCCTATAAAACACTGAAATCAAATCTGTAGCTTATATGAACTTACTGAAAGACATTCCGACAATCGTAATAAAGATTCTGTAACGACCTTCGAATCTTCATTACAGTTTGTTTTGTCATATTCAACTCTGGATATTTTGTGCTGTCGATAAAATATAAAACTTCATGTTAAATATATCCAAACAATTTAGTAAACATTTAAAGTAAAATAGTCATTCTTGATATCTTTTGGTCTCTCTCTTTTTTCAGTACCTCTGTTAAAAATGTGTTGATGTGCATCAAAGCCCTGTCAATTATGTCACATTGGTCTGACTCCATTTCCATTCAACAGATGTTCGTAACCTTTACAGTATTAGAAAAAATATAGTAAGCATCAATCATGTACTATTTGAAAATTTATCCCAATTTAGGCAAACAGAAGATACCTATATAAGTATATAGTGCGAGTGTGATAGTCTGGTGGCTGAGCCATCTGTCCTAACTGGCTGGCATTGTAAGTTTGAGATCTCAGGTAAAGCATAAATTACATAAATTTTGAACAGAACAGCTCAGTTGTACAAATATACCAGCTCCTAACATTTTACTGTCATTAGTGGCTGAATTTGTATGCATCAAAAGTGTGGAAAAGACATAAAAATACACAGAAGAAGCAGTCCTAGCTATCATATTTCATGACTTTGCCTGAAATATTTAATAATCAGAATACAAAATATATAAACTTTAATCTTCTGTGCAAATTAAGAGAAAACTATAACTGGAAAATGTTTCAAAAAACCTCCAAAGTAAGTTTGCATGCTGTACTATGAACTCTAAACCGAAACGGGTTTCTAAGCCAGTTATCATACTCTTTCCATTCTTAACAATTCCATCTTCATTTTCATGGCAATAAATTTGATTAATAGTCTACAAATATCTGAATATATACATGCAGTCTATGCCTCAACAGTTTGTTTCCATTTCAGTCAGCACCGCAATACTGCATGCAATTTACTTTTTAAGAAATAAAAATGAAACAAAATTCAATAATAAATAAATGTAAATTCAAACATTCATTAAGTACCTCCTTTAATCCTTCATCACACATACATACGGTATTTTTGAAAGTGTGATTAAATTCCAATAAAGAAATACACAAATATTATAAAAATTCGTGTGAAATATTTAGAATCTCCAATTTTTCGAATGGGTAATTTTCCGCTACTCACCTCGTTTGGATGCACGTGATACTTTTGTACGTCACGTGAAGTAAACACACAATAATTTGAAACGTCAAAACCTGACACAGAATATTCCCCTTTTCTTATGTACTTGTTATTGAGAAACAATTCGATTGCCTTTTTCCTTTCTCGTGTGGCGTACCAAAATTGATATCACCACTCAGGTTCTTTCTGCCAGCTTCTTGGACACTGAAGTTGCAATAGAGGTCGATCACAAAATAATCTTCTTGCGGTTCCAATTACAGCAGAGTAACTAAGTTAACTAACTAGATTAATTATACACCTGTAAGAACTTAATACAACCAAATACTCCAATCAGAAATACAATAAACAAATAAAAACATGAAAAACACAGTACAAATACCGTAGGATACATACGAAACAAAAAGATACGGAATTGGTCTATGACGTCACAGTCATGAACTATTTACTTATAATGGGATATTAAAAACCGGGTAAAACATACCTAGATATACATAAGAATAACTAGTATGACACTAAAGATACAACACAAATCCTATCTTATCGACAAACACGTAATATACATGGAAATACGCATAGAAATCACACAGGAAATAAACTGCGAAAGTAGACTAGTTACGGAAGTGGTAAATACAAGCTAACTAGTGAACAGAGCTATACCAAACTAGAGAAACAGTAAACCTGTACTACTAATATCATTTTACAACACGAATTACATAAAATTACGGCATTAAAACACTATAATAATAACCTAATACACAGAGGAAATATCTACACTACCGGCAGTCTGACAGACCAGCAGAAAGAGAATGTTACACAGCTGCTCACTAATGACTCAAGTGTTAAGAATAAATATTGACATACAAAATAAAACAGAGTTATAGACGTGGTCGTCTCATTACTCCCCCCTTTTTCAGATGGGAAATTACAAAGAAATTTTCCATCTTCAAAATTGAAAAACCATAAAAATGTGAAGAAACTGCAAAGAACTGTACACTCAAATGAAATGTATATCTAAAATCAAAACAATCAATTGTTAAAAGCACTATCACAGTCAAATCAAATGTAATCATCCAAATATCTAGGCCTTCGCCTAGTACGTTGGCCATTATCAAAGTTCGCATCAACTGTAACTTCTTCTGGTACAGTGTCTGGCCTTGAAGAGAAAGGTAATACATCAAAAATATCATGAGCAATCTGCTCATCATTTTCCATAATAGGTTCCACATCAGGTAAAATCTCACATCCAGTTAAGTCAATGTCATTATCTTCTTCATCTTCATGAAGGTAAGGTCTTAACTTGTCAACGTGTACAATTCGAGAACGTGTTCCCGAATTCTTCTGAATCCTATACAAGTGATTAGGTAAACAGTCCACAATTCGATAAGGTCCAATCCAAGGAATACTCAGCTTGCGATGCTTAGGTGGATAATAATACCACACCAATTCATCTCTCTGGAAAGTAAGTGGTTTAACACCCAGATCAAAATTTCGCTTTTGTCTGGTTGCAGCAGCATTTAGATGTTGCCTAGCATGAAGAAAAGCTTTTTCAGTTGCACAGGAAAACCATTCGACAAACTCAGTGTAACAAGGATGAGTTGATGACTCTGGTTTGCCAAACATAACATCAACAGGCATCTCGATTTCTCGTCCAAGCATTAACTTGTTCGGTGAATATCCTGTACTATCATGTACGGTGGAGCGATATGCCATACAAAGATATGGGAGATGGTCGTCCCAATCATTTCGATTCTCATTTACAAAAGCTTTCAACATCTGCTGTATGGTCCTGTTGAAACGTTCAACTTGTCCATCTGAACGAGGATGATATGGAGTTGTTCGAGTCTTTTGAATCCCGTACAATTGACACATTTCTGAAAATAATTTTGATTCAAAGTCTCTTCCTTGATCTGAGTGGAGAATTCTTGGTACCCCAAATCTCGAAAAGAATTGAGTAACCAATGCATCAGCAGTGGTGTCAGCTCGCTGATTTGGTAAAGCAAAACATTCCACCCATTTAGAGAAATAGTCCGACAAAACCAAAATGTGTTCATTTCCATTTTCAGTTACAGGCAATGGTCCAAGAAAATCAATGGCAATCCTTTCCATAGGAGCTCCAGATATAAGTTGTTTCAAATCTCCCTGTCTTCTTCCGTAAAGCATCTTTGTTGAAGCACAAGACTTGCAAAATTTGCACCATTTCAGAATGTCCCTTTTGAAACCAGGCCAATAAAATCTGCGCCTTATACTCTTGAAAGTTCGATTAGCACCAAGATGACCCGCAGTGCGCAAAAAATGGAGCTTATGAAACAAGTCCTGCCTCAAATTTGATGGAACAATCAATTGGATATGCGATTCCTCCGATTTACAATCAGGAATCCAACGACGATAGAGAAGTCCATTATCTACAAAAATCAAGTCCCACTGCGACATTAAACGTTTGGTCACTGTTGATTCAGGCATGTATTCTTGAATGTCAGGTTTCTGAGCAGTAAGTTGTTTCCATTTCAAAACAGCAGAAATATCTGGATCTTCACTTTGCCAAGATTTAATTTGCTCATCCGTGTAGGTATTTAACCAATTACAATCGGAACAGTCTGACGATGATTGACCGGGCTGTTTTGATATTGCACTTACAATAACCTTACTCACAGCCACATCACCATTGGTACCACAATCAGAACAATCTTCTCGCTTGCATTTGCGAACTTGGCGTGACAATCCATCAGCATTGCCATGTTTCACGCCAGGTCTGTGTTCAATCTTAAAGTCATAAGCGCCAAGTGTTAATATCCATCTTGCTAACATTCCTTGAGGTTCACGAAAATTGATCAACCATTTCAGAGCAGCATGATCTGTGCGAATTCTGAACGGTCTCCCGAGAAGAAAATGACTGAAGTGACGAACAGCCCACACCACAGCTAATAGTTCCCGGTGTGTAGCACAGTATCTACGTTGAGACTTGGACATAGTCTTACTGGCATAAGAAAGTACACGTTCATTGTCGTCCTGAACTTGAGATAACACTGCACCAATCCCAAAACCACTGGCATCAGTATCCAATACAAATTCGCCGATTGTCCTCGGAAAGCTAAGAATTGGGGCAGATGTCAGACAATGCTTCAAAGTTTCAAAAGCCTCTTGACATTCAGTACTCCATACAAAGGAAATATTCTTCCTGGTCAATCGAATAAGAGGTCCAGCAATTGTTGAATAATCTTGAACAAACTTCCGGTAGTAGTTCGCTGTGCCTAGAAAACTACGAATATCGCTGACAGAATTTGGCGTTTTCCATTCTTTAATAGCCGCAACATTTCCAGGGTCGCAACAGACACCGTCAGATGAAATAAGATAACCAAGATAAGAGGTGCTCCGACGGAAAAGTTTACATTTCGAGGGCTTCAAGCGTAAACCGGCACGGCGAAGTCTTATAAAAACTTCCCGAAGATTTGAGAGTGCCATTGAGAAATCACTACCATGAGCCAAAACATCATCAAGAAAATTGAAACACCCGTTCCACAGGAGATCACCAAGGATATTGTCCATCATCCGTTCGAATGTTGCGGGAGCATTAGCCAAACCGAAGGGCATCACTACAAAGTGAAAATGACCACGGCCTGGGATACTGAATGCTGTCTTTTCACGGTCTGCAGGGTCAACCTCCACTTGCCAATACCCGCTTGCGAGATCAAGAGTTGAGAACCATTGTGCTCCGTTCAAGGACTCAATAATATCCTCAATACGCGGCAAGGGATATGCGTCTTTGTATGTGACGTCATTAAGCAATCTAAAGTCCACACAAAATCTAGTAGAACCATCCTTTTTAGGAACTAGAACAATGGGAGAAGAATATGGGGAATCGCTGGGTTCTATGACACCCTGGGCCAGCATATTATCAACAGCTTCTTCGGCTATCTTCCTACGCGCCCACCCCATTCGGCGAGGAGCCTGCCGAATCGGCTGTGGTGTGGTTGTGATGATCCTATGCTTTGCTGCCGAAGTACGGCCAAGTTCACCATCTGGTCCTACAAATACATCATGGAATTCACAAATCAAGTTGACCAACTGTTCACGTTGACTCGGGGTTAGATCCTCAACGGAATTGACCATGTCATGTAGATGTTCTGGTAATTCAGAAGCTATAACCCGATTATCGGATTCGTCAACTTGAATTTGTGCTACAAGTTGAGGGTGTGCAATACCAATCAAAGATCCAGCCCTGATCTTAAGTTGTCTGCCTTTTTGGTTCACCGCTAGAACAGGAACAGTGGACTTTCCTGGATCCACTACAGAAGAAATCAGCTGAACGCCGTCGGCAAGGAAAGAAGAATTCAGCGGTTCAACAAGAGCAGCAACGTCAGACAAATTGCTTTTCGTCCAAGGACGACTAAGTTGTGCAGGGATAACAACCTTAGAATATGGCGGTATAGTAATATCTTCTCGAACCGTTACACGACAACACGGTACAGACTTTTCAGTAAACAGTTTGATTTCATGACCCTCTATCATCATGTGTCCAGATGATAAGTAAAGAACGCAATCATGTTCTCGGAGATAGTCCATGCCCAAAATACCATTAGACATACCTAGGTTGGCAACAACAACAGTGCGTCGCGATGCAAAAGAATCAATAGACAAATCAACTTCCAAAGTACCCAGTGGTAATAAATCATGTCCTCCCACTGCAACAAGAGATTCTTCGACCGGTGCTAATTGTGCTTCTTTCCCACCTATAGCCTCAAAGATGGAAATGTCGATCAGAGTAGTCATAGCACCACTATCTACAAGAAAATTGAACGGTTGATTGTTTACAAGTACCTTCGCATGCCAACTATTGTCATATTGCAAGGAACAAATATTCAGGTCTATATTCTGGTTCGTTGGTCCGTCATCAAGTAATAATTCAGCGGACACTGAGGACCTCAAGCCCGCTGAGTGTCGTTTAAATTTGCGGTCGAAGAGGAAGCAGCTGTTGCAGGATCAGCGGGATTCTGAAGATGTGGACAATCCCGTTTAAGATGACCAGTCTGCTTGCAATTAAAACATGCCTTGCAATCCCTGCCCCAATGACCATGTTTACCACAACGAGGACACGGGTTGCGTGGTACACCATCAAAATTGCGATTGTTGGCACGCGGTTTAACATATCCTATGATCTCATCCAGTTTTGCTACAAGTCGCTCAAAACTGCTCTCGAGAAACTGAAAAAGGTCGGTTTGCTGATTAGCTGCATCACCAGTGTTACTCTGTTTCACTACGGCAATGCGAGGTTTAGGCATGTCTCTTCTCTCAGAGTGGTTAGTATCAACAGAGTAATACAGCGTTGCAAGAGACAGTGCACTTTCAAAAGTATCAGGCTGTTGCATGGTAACATGTTTGATCATGCTTTCATCGGTTAAACCGGCGAGAAACTGCGATTTCAAAATATCATCTTGACCAGCAATATCAAGATTTGGGTAAGCAAGAATAACAAGCTCTTTCAATTTGTTACCATAATCCCGTGGCGCTTCATTTGGCTTAATCCTACGACAATGAAATGTAGTACGATATGAGCTCGCATTTCCGGCAGGTTTGAAATAATGATTAAAATGAGCCACAATATCCCGATAGCTAGTACGTTTCATATCTGGTAAATCTTTCAACACATTTAGAGCTTGACCTGTCATGCAAGTAGCCAATTCTAATCCCGCAGTGTCGTCATCCCACTGATTATAACTGGTAACCAATTCAAAATGGCATAAATAACTGGGCCACGTCATGACAGTGGATCCATCGAAATACATTGGCTTTTTGGCATTTCTTGCCATCATCGTAGCATTAGCTGTGCTATTGAGAACACTACGACTAACATTGGCATTTGAGACACTACTAGCGCTCACTGGAGGAGCTGATTGTGTAGCCACTGTAATCATTTTCGGCCTAGTACTAAGTTGCCTTCTGACATTTGTGCCCTCATTACCATTATCATTCAAAAAAGGAATTGTAGGTGCAAGGTTACTCACATGACCATTCTCCAAAAATTTCACCTCTAATGTCTGTGAGAACGCGTTCCGCTTCCCTTCTGGCTGTCCATCTTCTGATCCAAAATCAGAAATTTCATCATGCTTGAGAACAGGCGCTGCTTTTGGAACAACTGTTGCGGGTGTTGAAGTGATCAAGCTGACATCTGGGACATGTGACATGGGCTGCGTTTCTTCAGAATCAGCAACTTTTCCTGTTTTAACCACGCCAGAAATATCTTGCAGCATGTTGTAAACATGTTCAAAAGATGAGCCAATTTTCGCATTCTGGAGTTCAACTGATTCTAGTTGACTTCCAATCTGTTGCACACGACTGTCTATCAGTTGCAAACGACTGTCAGTCTCCTCTTGCTTTTCCAACATTTCCTCTTGTTTTTCTTCTGATTCCTTCAGTTTTGCCTTCAATACCTGTATTTGCAGATGCAAAAGTTCATTCTCCTCTTTGGCTTGCTTTGGTGCCGGTACAATCTTTCTTCTCTTAACCATTTTTCCAAAATATCAGGCAACCGCAATTGAAAAAAAATTCGGCAACCTCAAATGTCCAATATTGTCCAAATATTATCCGTCACAGACTAGCCTACCTAATCGGCTTAGTCTTAATAGTCCTTGTGTCAAATAATATATCCTGGCGTGTGCTCGCCAAAAATTCGTATATGTGGCGTACCAAAATTGATATCACCACTCAGGTTCTTTCTGCCAGCTTCTTGGACACTGAAGTTGCAATAGAGGTCGATCACAAAATAATCTTCTTGCGGTTCCAATTACAGCAGAGTAACTAAGTTAACTAACTAGATTAATTATACACCTGTAAGAACTTAATACAACCAAATACTCCAATCAGAAATACAATAAACAAATAAAAACATGAAAAACACAGTACAAATACCGTAGGATACATACGAAACAAAAAGATACGGAATTGGTCTATGACGTCACAGTCATGAACTATTTACTTATAATGGGATATTAAAAACCGGGTAAAACATACCTAGATATACATAAGAATAACTAGTATGACACTAAAGATACAACACAAATCCTATCTTATCGACAAACACGTAATATACATGGAAATACGCATAGAAATCACACAGGAAATAAACTGCGAAAGTAGACTAGTTACGGAAGTGGTAAATACAAGCTAACTAGTGAACAGAGCTATACCAAACTAGAGAAACAGTAAACCTGTACTACTAATATCATTTTACAACACGAATTACATAAAATTACGGCATTAAAACACTATAATAATAACCTAATACACAGAGGAAATATCTACACTACCGGCAGTCTGACAGACCAGCAGAAAGAGAATGTTACACAGCTGCTCACTAATGACTCAAGTGTTAAGAATAAATATTGACATACAAAATAAAACAGAGTTATAGACGTGGTCGTCTCACTCGCATCAAAACAACGAAGTGACAGAAACTTTGGTCACATGATCGAAACTTTGTCGAGAGCGGCGTGTGGGCCCGATTGAGTGCGGAAACAATTACCTGAACGATTCGTGGCGCTTAACTTGGGTAATTCCATCTTGTCACTATAGTTTAATTCCAGTTGAACGTTATATATTGATGTCAGAGATCTCCATCTTTCTAGCATGAAATTGGCAAGTCTACTTTCATTCCTGTGAATCCACAAAGTGATTTATAGTCACTTTGTGAATCCCCAGAGCATAATACTGCAGTAGTAAACTGTCCAACTTGTGGTGAAATTTTGAATCTATCCAACAGGAAGTTAGCGAAACTAGTCTGATGTAATCCCATCAAGGCACAGTATAGTGAGTCGCTTGTTCGGATAATCCTATTGTAACTCAATGATAGTTTAGGTAAATTACCATAGTATTAGAATTTCGAATATTTCATTTTTACCACATGAAGGTAGTGAGTTTATAGACTATTTATATTCCTGTATTTAAGGTCAAGAGTGTTGGTTAATACTGCTGTACTGTGTTAAGAATAAGTTCTAAAGTTTGTGATATATTATACATACAGACATAACTGTTATATTCGTACTTCTGTACTTGGGTACTTTTATTGAGCACAGAAGTAAAACTAAGCGAATTTGAGTTAAATATATATCGTTAAACATAGCCCACTAGCAGAAGTTTATAGCTTAGTTTTTAATATTTTACAAAGAAAGACATTACTCGGAAGTTCATTATAATCTGTGCTTTATGTGCAAATCTAAATTTCCAATCAAATAATGCTACATCAAAGCTAAGTTTTCATATCAAGCTCAGTCCTTCGTCCAGTTTTCTTTTCTTATTACAAAGTTCTTGTTTCAACATTCTTATTCTATCATCAATTTCTTGCAATGTGAAATCCCTTTGATCAGTTTTTCCATGTCTCGCCAACATATTTTCAGAAACTGTCGTAGAATCTTGCTTGGCGCCAACAAAATATTCCGGTGATGCACCTTCAATTGCGAGAACTCTATTTTCCAGGTTTTTCAATCTCCCATATATATCAGATGACTGGCCTATTATAAGGTTAAATTTGTAAAATATTACCAAGAGATCAAGACTAGAAAAGGTTTGCTAAATTACCTAAAGGATCGAGCGTTGTATCAGTGCATTTAACAATTTTTAATTCTGCATTTCCTCATGTGAGCTTTAACAGCAACTGATTTCTTTCTGTGTACTTTACAAGGAAAAACGTGGGGCACATACCCTAGTGGTAGAAGCGTTCGACCCAACTATGATGGTACCGAATCTTAAAATTTCATACCCAGCACCTTACCCAGGGTGTACTAGATTAGGTAGGATTCCGGTCTTCCCAAACTATGGTAGCTACTTGCCTAGCGGGGCAGATCGAATATATGAAAAAGTGCACTAAATATAAGAAACTGCAGCAAATATTCTCAATCCTGTAAACTGATACACAAATGTAGCTAAACATTCAATAAATATGTGAGATATATCCACTAGACTCACCAGAATCCACCTGTAAATGAGATTCTAAATTTTCTAATCTTTCTGCTACAGGTTGAGGTATATTCAATGTTTGTGCTTTTCTTGGGATTGGTTTATTTGTCGTTGGTTCTCTCCATAAGCCTTGTGATGTTATACGAAGTTGTGGACCTTCTGTATTCATTGCTTTACTCACTGAATAAAACAAAGCAGATATAAAAACTATAATGCTTAGAAGGTATATTCTAAACTGATATGGGTAAATTTTAAGGATGATCAATGGTGCTGTTAGCTATTGTCATTTCCTGACACTGTTGGATATGGAAATGCCATTAGATATAGGTTCATGCTAATAATAAATTTATTTCGACTTCATAATCAGCATAACAATAAAATGATTGATAAAAACAAATAAATTAAAACTGATTATGAAATTGAGAGAGCAAACAAAACCTTAAACAAGGTTTAAAACGTACAGAATGTATATAATATGGAAGATTTTGCCACGAAGAAGTGGTACGTGTTCACTCACCTAAAAGGCTAAGACTTAAAGCAGGTTATAGTGGGTGTTAGACTTAACTACGTATGGTGGGTGGCATTGCGGGTTAATATCACGGGTTCAAATTCCGTACCCATCACCTCACCGGTGTAATAAACTGGGTAGTCAAAAAGGGTGCTGTCCTTCCGAGCTATAGTAGATTCTTACCAGGCACTGGTTGCTTGCACAGAGGCTTATTAATCCATCAAATAAAAGCATGAGGGTTAAAGCAGTCAATATGTTGAGGTTGCATTTTGCTGGTAGGAGTAATTTTCAACACAAGATCCTGAGAAAACCTCACTCTAATAAAGTTCATACAATGGCAGATGGCATATAACTCATTACTCATACTCATTTGGCTGGTAGCGGTTACAGCATAAGATTGTGGAAGAACTCCACATCTAATAAAGTTAACACAATTGCAGACGGCATTTAATAATCTACGAGCACTCGATAAATTCCAATTGACAGATGGGATTCTAAAAAACCAAGGGTGTGATAACAGGAATATTCCTGATCTAGGCCTTGATTACTAAATTGATTGCAATAACAGATAGCGTGAATATTACCTTGCATGTGTGATGAATGAAAACTTCTGGGTTTGTAGCATGCATTTGTCCTTGCACATCCTGCATTTGTGCTAAAAATGTATGGCAAGACCTATTAAATTATACACATGATAACAAAGAATACTGTATCATTAGTAATGAAAGTGCATTGTATACCTTGCAGAACCAACATCACAAAATTCTTTTACATTCTGTTCATCGACTACATTTTGTGCATGTGACATGAAAGCACGGATTCTTTCATTCAGCTGCAAAACATTTTTGAATGTTGGATATATTGTACAAAAAATTGATTAATATATGTTTATGCTCGTGGGGTGAATTTGTAAGATGCATAAAAAGGCAATCGATGAGTTCAGAAGGGTAACAAGGAGGCAAAAGCATCCACTTCAACCATACGATTTTCATATTTATCCTTGGGGACGGAAGCCCATAAGACAGAGTAATCGTACCACAGCCTTTTACGCATAATTATTGCCATGGGATTTGAACCCATGCAGTGAAATCATAGCTGTGAAGCCTGTGATGACAAGCGATTCCTAATGCTTAACACTCTCATCCCAATCTGGCTATGTTTCTTTGTAGTAACTATCGAATAACTGACGAAACTACTAACCAGCAGCCAAATTATAAGTTTATATATTACCTGTTGGTTACTTGCAGTAATTTGCACAACAGCAGAATCTACTTTTCTAAGTGCCTCTTCTTTTTTCTTTTGCTCAGCAGCTAAAGTCTACAACACAGAGGTAAATTCATAAAAAATACATACATAGATATGCAATTGAAAATCGCTTGATATTGGATTAAAGCGCTAGGTTATATTGAATTTTATAAAATGAAAATTAAGCTTGCCTATAAAACACTGAAATCAAATCTGTAGCTTATGTGAACTTACTGAAAGACATTTTGACAATCGTAATAGAGATTCTGTAACGGCCTTCGAATCTTCATTACAGTTTGTTTTGTCATATTCAACTCTGGATATTTTGTGCTGTCGATAAAATATAAAACTTCATGTTCTTCATGCTCAGGAAAGGTGTAATTTTGGGATTAAGTTTTAAAATACTAGTCATCTATGTATGAAACACTCATACTCACACGCACAAAGTTCAAGTGTTCAATTGTCAGATAAATTTTCTTCATTTTTGTATAAGTAATTAAGAATTGGTCCTGTTTTTTGGTAGCCCTGCATCACCACGAAGAAGTTCTCAATATATCTTAACCAGGTTTGTTGTTTTTTAATCAGTAAATGTATTTTTATTTCTATTTAGTACATCCGTGGGGCCAAATATATGATACCGATAAATTCCTCTTTGCAACTTTATACTTTATGGACACATTATATATATATTTATGTTCGTTATACTAAACTAAAGCAACGCCTCTTGTGCAGTATATGGTTATGTGTGGATATGGAGGGGCAGTTATTTATGCTGGTCTTTTTAACGATCAGGTTGATTAATATGGAAAGTAATTGCATTGTGTGATCTTTATTAAGGGATTTTCAATAGTATCCAAATTCATACCTAAGCACTTTAAAATAACATTATGCGATGAAAATTAGCGATATATATATATATGCTATAATCGCTGTAATAACGCTATAATCTATTCTTTATTTATCATAACTGGAATTTTTTAAAGGGCGGATATAGCGGATTCCGACTATTCATAACGAGAATAAAACACATAATGTTGATGAGGAATACACACATTTGCATTTATAAACTTCGAGATATTGAAGTAATGGCATACTGAATGCTATAATAACATAACTAGCTACTGCATTCATTGCAGTGTTACCCAGAATAAACTAGCACCAATTTTGAATCAAAATACGTGAATTCTATTTCATTCAACAAAACTCGGAATGATAATTGATGTTTGCAGTTTACTTGGTCAGACAAGGTTTCAACAAATTGTTATAAAAACAAACAGATTACATATCAATTCGAGATGAGCACTTTGCTTCAATCGTAAATATATATTACTACGCTTCAATATATAATATATTATATTATTCTTGGTTGTTATCAAAATATAAACACATGATCTCCAGTCTATATGATGATATGGCGCAGTGATGTAGTAGGAATGATTTTTCGCGTTTATGGGGTTTTAGGCACTTGTTTATGCGTTCTACAGCAGCTTCAGTTATGAACTGTCATCGTTCCATACTGACAAATTTTCGTTGGCGTGTTTGTTGCGCTAGTTCTTCTTGTATATTCCTGTTTGTAAACTAATCGGCATGCGTCAAATGACTGCGATATATTTCTGATTGTAAACCTTGGCCTTGTTCTTATATATGATATCTCTTTTGTTTGTCTCTTTACTTTTTGTGTTGCTTTGATTTATGTCAGAGAACCGAAATAAAATGATTGATTGAATTCACTGACAGGCCATCTATGTAAGTAGGTTTATTTGCCTCAAAAATAGAACAGTATCTCCATAATAATTAAACAGTAAAACACAGACGGGAATACATGTTCAAGACCTTACTGGCCTAAGACACAGATGTGCGACATCCACCCCTACTAACAATTATAACAGCAGTTTAGGACTGCTGCGTTATAAAAGGACAACAACAATACATGTTATATAAGCATATATACATGTTATAGAAGCAGGTTTCCAAATAATCGATGTCTTTAAGATCCTACAAAGACAGGTATGAATAATTCTGTGTTAAGAACTCATTTACGATGAACTAGAAATACCGTGTATTAAGTAGAATATATTCTTGAAAAATGGAGAGGGTTCTCTAATTCTTATGATGTCACAAGTTTCCAACCTTTTCCGGGTTAGGCCATAATTTATTTCTGAATTTTCTTATTCAGTTCTATTGCGAGTTCGGGAACTGTTCGTGTTAGCCAAGTGAATATACTCCCTGTCCATAAGTTTCCGTCACTTTACACAATTTGATGTGAAGTAGGCGAACAAAATTAGTTACCTCCATATCAGTACACATACTTCTGAAGCGCCTAGAATTGTTTCCGTTATTTCTTCAATCTTTAAAAGACCCTCGTTTATTATGGCTTTTCCAAATTTATGATGTTGCATTAATATCCGTTACTATAATACCAGTAAAACTACACCATATACAAAGTTGTATTTCCTCCCCGAAAACAGCAAAATTCCTACCTGGTTGTGAACCCCTGCTTAATATGCCTTGTTACTCTAAAAATCTTGAAGTGTCCTTTTTCAAAATCATTTCAACATCACAATCTAGAGAAACAGACAATTTATTGCAATATTAAAAAAAAACTACAATAGGGAGGCGGGGGGGGCTCCTGGTTTGGCAACTCAGTCACTGAAAACAATCGATGGATCTAACATCTGAGCACGTTATACTTGCAATTTTCCACGCTTCAGCAATGTTGGACGACTTACTTGCCATTTTTCTGAAGTTCATTGTAATTTGTGATAAACGTGCAAATCTAAATTTCCAATCAAATAATGCTACATCAAAGCTAAGTTTTCATATCAAGCTCAGTCCTTCGTCCAGTTTTCTTTTCTTATTACAAAGTTCTTGTTTCAACATTCTTATTCTATCATCAATTTCTTGCAATGTGAAATCCCTTTGATCAGTTTTTCCATGTCTCGCCAACATATTTTCAGAAACTGTCGTAGAATCTTGCTTGGCACCAACAAAATATTCCGGTGATGCACCTTCAATTGCGAGAACTCTATTTTCCAGGTTCTTCAATCTTCCATATATATCAGATGACTGGCCTATTATAAGGATAAATTTGTAAAATATTACCAAGAGATCAAGACTAGAAAAGGTTTGCTAAATTACCTAAAGGATCGAGCATTGTATCAGTGCATTTAACAATTTTTAATTCTGCATTTCCTCATGTGAGCTTTAACAGCAACTGATTTCTTTCTGTGTACTTTACAAGGAAAAACGTGGGGCACATACCCTAGTGGTAGAAGCGTTCGACCCAACTATGATGGTACCGAATGTTAAAATTTCATACCCACCACCTTACCCAGGGTGTACTAGATTAGGTAGGATTCCGGTCCTCCCAAACTATGGTAGCTACTTGCCTAGCGGGGCAGATCGAAGGGCATATCGAATATATGAAAAAGTGCACTAAATATAAGAAACTGCAGCAAATATTCTCAATCCTGTAAACTGATACACAAATGTAGCTAAACATTCAATAAATATGTGAGATATAACCACTAGACTCACCAGAATCCACCTGTAAATGAGATTCTAAATTTTCTAATCTTTCTGCTACAGGTTGAGGTATATTCAATGTTTGTGGTTTTCTTGGGATTGGTTTATTTGTCGTTGGTTCTCTCCATAAGCCTTGTGATGTTATACGAAGTTGTGGACCTTCTGTATTCTTTGCTTTACTCACTGAATAAAACAAATCAGATATAAAAACTATAATGCTTAGAAGGTATATTCTAAACTGATATGGAGAAATTTTAAGGATGATCAATGGTGCTGTTAGCTATTGTCATTTCCTGACACTGTTGGATATGGAAATGCCATTAGATATAGGTTCATGCTAATAATAAATTTATTTCGACTTCATAATCAGCATAACAATAAAATGATTGATGAAAACAAATAAATTAAAACTGATTATGAAATTGAGAGAGCAAACAAAACCTTAAACAAGGTTTAAAATGTACAGAATGTATATAATATGGAAGATTTTGCCACGAAGAAGTGGTACGTGTTCACTCACCTAAAAGGCTAAAGCAGGTTATAGTGGGTGTTAGACTTAACTATGTATGGTGGGTGGCATTGCGGGTTAATATCACGGGTTCAAATTCCGTACCCATCACCTCACCGGTGTAATAAACTGGGTAGTCAAAAAGGTTGCGGTCCTTCCGAGCTATAGTAGATTCTTACCAGGCACTGGTTGCTTGCACAGAGGCTTATTAATCCATCGTATAAAAGCATTAGGGTTAAAGCAGTCAGTATGTTGAGGTTGCATTTTGCTGGTAGGAGTAATTTTCAACACAAGATCCTGAGAAAACCTCACTCTAATAAAGTTCATACAATGGCAGATGGCATATAACTCATTACTCATACTCATTTGGCTGGTAGCGGTTACAGCATAAGATTGTGGAAGAACTCCACATCTAATAAAGTTAACACAATCGCAGACGGCATTTAATAATCTACGAGCACTCGATAAATTCCAATTGACAGATGGGATTCTAAAAAACCAAGGGTGTGATAACAGGAATATTCCTGATCTAGACCTTGATTACTAAATTGATTGCAATAACAGATAGCGTGAATATTACCTTGCATGTGTGATGAATGAAAACTTCTGGGTTTGTAGCATGCATTTGTCCTTGCACATCCTGCATTTGTGCTAAAAATATATGGCAAGACCTATTAAATTATACACATGATAACAAAGAATACTGTATCATTAGTAATGAAAGTGCATTGTATACCTTGCAGAACCGACATCACAAAATTCTTTTACATTCTGTTCATCGACTACATTTTGTGCATGCGACATGAAAGCACGGATTCTTTCATTCAGCTGCAAAACATTTTTGAATGTTGAATATATTGTACAAAAAATTGATTAATATATTATGTTTATGCTTGTGGGGTGAATTTGTAAGATGCATAAAAAGGCAATCGATGAGTTCAGAAGGGTAACAAGGAGGCAAAAGCATCCACTTCAACCATACGATTTTCATATTTATCCTTGGGGACGGAAGCCCATAAGACAGAGTAATCGTACCACAGCTACTCGTCCATGACAGGTATGGAATTAATTAGTCAGGTTTTTGAACTTGATGATGGAGGAAGTTGCAACTGAACAGTGGGTATGTGAACCGCTCTACGATGGTGAAGAATCCAGCAATCCTTTTACGCATAATTATTGCCATGGGATTTGAACCCATGCAGAGAAATCATAGCCGCGATGACAAGTAATTCCTAATGCCTAACACTCTCATCCCAATCTGGCTATGTTTCTTTGTAGTAACTATCGAATAACTGACGAAACTACTAACAAGCAGCCAAATTATAAGTTTATATATTACCTGTTGGTTACTTGCAGTAATTTGCACAACAGCAGAATCTACTTTTCTAAGTGCCTCTTCTTTTTTCTTTTGCTCAGCAGCTAAAGTCTACAGCACAGAGGTAAACTCATTAAAAATACATACCGGTATATATATAGATATGCAATTGAAAATCGCTTGATATTGGATTAAAGCGCTATGTTATATTCAATTTTTAAATTTGAAAATCAAGCTTGCCTATAAAACACTGAAATCAAATCTGTAGCTTATATGAACTTACTGAAAGACATTCCGACAATCGTAATAAAGATTCTGTAACGACCTTCGAATCTTCATTACAGTTTGTTTTGTCATATTCAACTCTGGATATTTTGTGCTGTCGATAAAATATAAAACTTCATGTTAAATATATCCAAACAATTTAGTAAACATTTAAAGTAAAATAGTCATTCTTGATATCTTTTGGTCTCTCTCTTTTTTCAGTACCTCTGTTAAAAATGTGTTGATGTGCATCAAAGCCCTGTCAATTATGTCACATTGGTCTGACTCCATTTCCATTCAACAGATGTTCGTAACCTTTACAGTATTAGAAAAAATATAGTAAGCATCAATCATGTACTATTTGAAAATTTATCCCAATTTAGGCAAACAGAAGATACCTATATAAGTATATAGTGCGAGTGTGATAGTCTGGTGGCTGAGCCATCTGTCCTAACTGGCTGGCATTGTAAGTTTGAGATCTCAGGTAAAGCATAAATTACATAAATTTTGAACAGAACAGCTCAGTTGTACAAATATACCAGCTCCTAACATTTTACTGTCATTAGTGGCTGAATTTGTATGCATCAAAAGTGTGGAAAAGACATAAAAATACACAGAAGAAGCAGTCCTAGCTATCATATTTCATGACTTTGCCTGAAATATTTAATAATCAGAATACAAAATATATAAACTTTAATCTTCTGTGCAAATTAAGAGAAAACTATAACTGGAAAATGTTTCAAAAAACCTCCAAAGTAAGTTTGCATGCTGTACTATGAACTCTAAACCGAAACGGGTTTCTAAGCCAGTTATCATACTCTTTCCATTCTTAACAATTCCATCTTCATTTTCATGGCAATAAATTTGATTAATAGTCTACAAATATCTGAATATATACATGCAGTCTATGCCTCAACAGTTTGTTTCCATTTCAGTCAGCACCGCAATACTGCATGCAATTTACTTTTTAAGAAATAAAAATGAAACAAAATTCAATAATAAATAAATGTAAATTCAAACATTCATTAAGTACCTCCTTTAATCCTTCATCACACATACATACGGTATTTTTGAAAGTGTGATTAAATTCCAATAAAGAAATACACAAATATTATAAAAATTCGTGTGAAATATTTAGAATCTCCAATTTTTCGAATGGGTAATTTTCCGCTACTCACCTCGTTTGGATGCACGTGATACTTTTGTACGTCACGTGAAGTAAACACACAATAATTTGAAACGTCAAAACCTGACACAGAATATTCCCCTTTTCTTATGTACTTGTTATTGAGAAACAATTCGATTGCCTTTTTCCTTTCTCGCATCAAAACAACGAAGTGACAGAAACTTTGGTCACATGATCGAAACTTTGTCGAGAGCGGCGTGTGGGCCCGATTGAGTGCGGAAACAATTACCTGAACGATTCGTGGCGCTTAACTTGGGTAATTCCATCTTGTCACTATAGTTTAATTCCAGTTGAACGTTATATATTGATGTCAGAGATCTCCATCTTTCTAGCATGAAATTGGCAAGTCTACTTTCATTCCTGTGAATCCACAAAGTGATTTATAGTCACTTTGTGAATCCCCAGAGCATAATACTGCAGTAGTAAACTGTCCAACTTGTGGTGAAATTTTGAATCTATCCAACAGGAAGTTAGCGAAACTAGTCTGATGTAATCCCATCAAGGCACAGTATAGTGAGTCGCTTGTTCGGATAATCCTATTGTAACTCAATGATAGTTTAGGTAAATTACCATAGTATTAGAATTTCGAATATTTCATTTTTACCACATGAAGGTAGTGAGTTTATAGACTATTTATATTCCTGTATTTAAGGTCAAGAGTGTTGGTTAATACTGCTGTACTGTGTTAAGAATAAGTTCTAAAGTTTGTGATATATTATACATACAGACATAACTGTTATATTCGTACTTCTGTACTTGGGTACTTTTATTGAGCACAGAAGTAAAACTAAGCGAATTTGAGTTAAATATATATCGTTAAACATAGCCCACTAGCAGAAGTTTATAGCTTAGTTTTTAATATTTTACTATCGGTTTCTTGGAAGAGAGAGAAGACTTCAAGTTGTAGTGCTGTTGTGGTTACTGCAGTGCGAACAGTTTCCCATTTTCTGCTTTGAAGAGATATGTTCTTCAAGCAACTCTATCTATTGTTATGGAAAAACTTTACTATTCGTCGAAGACATCTCGTGAGTACTTCTGATTCATTGATCACAGTATAGGAATATGCAAATACAACTGTCTGACTGTAAGTGTTGAAATAATTTGACTGCATGATTAAATTGTATCATTATGTGAAATCATCCTCTGCTCTCAAGGATGGGAACAGATAATGAAAAAAATGAAGTGTGAACATCATTGTGGAATGCTAAAAAGTATACTAAAGTTGCTCCCCATGAATGTTACGGACCTGTGCAGGCTCGAGTGTCGAGATACGCTTATCACCGAGCACAGTTATTACTTTAATAGAACATAAGGATCGATTGCGAAATATTACAATATTACTCTGGTTAAACATAATTTAATCATAGATTTCATGGCCCTAAAAGTGATGTGTTTTTGAGGGAAATATCCGGCATCCGACGAGTATAGCTAGGTTTTGTACCGATTGCACCACATGTACATATGCTAGTAAACAAGACATCCATGACCAGAAATGACTGTATGCCTGTTAAATATTTATTTCTCATCTATTGTTTGATGTTATTACAATGTTTGAACCTTATATATCGTCTCATTAGCTATTATGCTTATAAACTCAATGCAGTGTCAGTACTTTAATTCCTTTTTTAAAAGCAATCCTGAATATGTCGACTTAAATTTCACTATACCTCTCACTGTTTCAGGTTCGAACTATCATTGAAATACTATGGCCAATACTACTATTCTCAATTTTGATTGCTGTCAGATTAACTCAACCAGCAGAAAGATTACAAGAATGTATGTAATGTTATCTGTGCATTCCCTGTTTTATGTGATTGTTATTACCATAATATTTGTTAATGATAGTTTTTCATGAATTAAATGCAGGTAAAAGTACCTAATGTTCTTGAAACAGATTTCGTAACCGAAAACCTTTAATTTATGGTTGAAATGTTTATTATGGTAGACTACAAATAGAAGGTGAATGGGCAGACATCTAATTAGGAGCCATGCATGTATCCAGTTCAATTCACTACAGTTTTTTTCATGCCCTTTTCTCCGAAGAAGGTCTTGTACAAATGCCCACTGATATCTAACGATATGTAAGGAGCTACTATTTTTGCAAAGATTTCGAATTGGAATTTTTTTAGTTTGGCTTCGCTTATCCAATTTATTTCACCCTGGGTAAAGGAGTAAGCACAGGATTCGTGGGATTTGAACCCAAGATGTGCAACCTGCAATGCCAAGACAGTTAGTTAAGCAACGCTTCAAATGCTAGGCCAGGGGTTCTCAAACTTTTGGCGTTGCGGAGCCCTTGAAAAGGTTGACTAATATTCACGGAGCCCCATAATAAATGTTAAAATTGTTACTTTCCGATTAATATTCCTGAGTAAGTTAAACGTACTTTTACTCAATTTAAATACTAAACACTTTTATTAGGGTCAATAGAAGTCATAAATAAATCTCGTGGGGAATTATGAGTTCAATGTGAAAAACATGTTACCATATTATAATCATCGGCGACGAAATGCTAAAAATAATAGTTAATAAAGAGGTAAATAAGCAATTCAAATTTCTTGTTTAAAAAGCGGCATTCTAAAATATTAGAACTAAAACTTAAAATGGAAGATAACACCATAAGTTTTGTTTCAGCAGACTCACGTCAGAATAAAAACGCTGTTATAGACATCGTACATCATAAATTTGGTGTTATGTTAGGTTTTCGGTTATTCATCGTAGTAACTGCGAAATTGAAACACAGTCAATTAATTATGCGCGCGGTGTACTATTTTTCCTTTCTGAAACTACCGACAGAGCCGCATGCACTAAAATAAATTTCAATCGTTTGTATTTTGCCAAGACCTTGTGATTTTTCAAACGGCGACATCTTGCTTAAAAATAATCTCGAGTGCGAAAGGACAAATCAAGTTTAACAAATCCCAAGATCACAAAAATACGACTCCAATTTATTTATAGTTAGCAGTTTATCACGCAGTTTATATTATTTTAGAATAGTATTTTATCATTTTAGTAATCCTAATAGTAATTTCGAATCGAACGTGAGTAACGATGAGCACAACTAAATTATTACGACAAGACACTTTAGAATTTAGATGCTCGCATCGGTCATGAATTGAATATTTTACGGAACAGAAATCTCGTTATCCGTTTTTTTTTTAATTGCCAAGAATGTTGCGCGTAAATTTCCGATTCCAATTTTGAACCTCCTCCCTCTTAAAAATCTTGGCTGCGCTCCTGCTTATAAAAATAATGTCATTTTTTAATTCCGCCCCTTTGCCATATTTCGACGCTATATTGTTGTCAAATTTCATCAAAGCTGTTATTGCTTCTAGGAACAGTTTTAAATTAGCCAAGTCAGTATTTTGAAAAGTAATCGAATAGCTCGCGGAGCCCCTGGGTTACTCTCGCGGAGCCCTGGGGCTCCGTACGGAGCACTTTGAGAACCTATGTGCTAGGCCACCGCACCATAGTTAAAAATAAGCAAGAATTTTTCCGAGTTTCAAATGTTTGTTATAAAAAATGTAATATATACAGGTAATTATTCAAAGCTGAAATTAATCATCTAATTCAATAATTGTATTGTTTTTTTTTATTATAAGGTCACTATCCAGCAAGAGCACTACCGTCAGCTGGTGTTTTTCCTTGGATACAAACTATGTTTTGCAATCTTGACAATCCATGCTTTCATGTTCCTGTAGCATCAGAAACACCAGGACAAATTAATGAACCATTCAACAGTACCACAGGGTAAGTGGAGAAATCTTTTTGTGAACTCGTGTCAACTCAGAATACCTAGATTCCTTGTTTAATTCTCGAATTTTTTTGGACCTTTTTGCTCGATCGGATGTTTTTATGTATTGCTTCTCACCTAATTCCTGACAATTACAATTTTTGTTGTCTTGTGACAAACTGGAAGCATTTTAGATACAATAATTCTAGTATCCTTGATTATTTCGGGAGACTTTATATGTAAAATGTTGAACAACTTTCCAAAATTTACCTGTATTCTATGATGGTAAATATTTACTTTTCCAGCCTCACAGGGGGATTAAGCAATGTTTTAACAACAATAGAGGAGGAAACAACAATATTCACTAATCCTGATGCTTTTGTCCAGGATATAACAATTTTACAAACAATGATAAATGAAATTGCTAGAGAGGATTCTGAAATCAAAGGTAAAAATGGGTCGTTTATTTATAAAAGAAACCACAAATGGTAGCTTTTTTTAGATATTGTTAGATATATGTTTTGCTTATGCAGGGTCTTGTTCGGTGCAGACAATGTGAATGAGCGTGGCACGAGAAATCATTTGACAGAGTTCGATCTTATTAATGAATGTTTTCTCAGTAATCTGTATATGAATATTTATTTTTAAGATATTTCTCTTCTTACAGCTACTATATCAAGTTTAATGGGAGATAGTGGAGCGACCAAAACTGCATTGATAAATATTGGATTGAGCAACGATCTTGCAGATACAATATTGCAAAGTAAATTGAACATGTACCAGGTAACATCTTTTTATTTTTAGTAAATATTCTAAGATTGGATATTTTTACCATTTATGTGGTATTAGTTATTTAGTTTCCCATATGAATATTGCAGTATTTACAATCTGAAAGTCTGTAAATAAATCTGACTTTTTGCTTTTTGTTTAGGTCGCTCAATTAAACAGTAATTCGGATAAAAAGTCATTGGTTTGTAATGTTACTGAACTTTCTGCTGCAATAACTATACCTGGCACAGCTCCATTGACTGTTAATGAGACTTCAGCACAACTCTGTGCTCTCAACAGCTCACAGCAAGATGCAATGTGGAATGAACTACAAAGTGGGGTCGATTTGAACAAGTTTTATGAGACTGAGGTATGTTCACTACTCACTTCCCAATTTTTCATAGTAATGTATATTTTTTTTTTAAATGTTTTAAAATTTTTTCAAAAAGCTGTTGTTTTGGTGCTCTATGTTAGATTGAAGAATATTTTTGTATTACAGACTAGCAAATAATGAATTATTTTCAAATAAACTACCAGTACCACACTGGCTGTATTTCTTTGCTGTATTGTTTTGGTGCTGCCATTGTCATGGTTTCTTCGACATTTTAGTTTTTATGTCACCATTATAATCTGGGATATTTATAGTTTGTGTATTCCTATAACCTGGTTGTGTGTAACAACTGTTAGTCATGCTGTATGTTTGTCATTTGTAGTTTGTTAACTTCAAAATAAAGTCAGCTTTCCATAATTTATTGAATTCTTTATTTAAAAGAATTTATAATAAGGCAATGGGTATTGTTATTTAAGAATAGTTGTATAGTTAAATCAGTGAAGACATGGGTCATATAAATATTGCTGATGTAAATTTCTGAACGAGCATAATGTTAAGAATACCAAAAATGCGAATCATGGAAATATTTTATGGAATACACCTGTATGGGTCATCAAACTATATATGATATAGTAAATTCCTTTTGCAAAATTGCAATATTTAAAATTTTGTGACTTCAGAAACACCTTGTGTTTGTGTATAAATATATTAATCTATTGATTTATTTTTAACAAAGGGTCAAGATCTTCTGATACAAGCAGGTACTGGCAGTGGTTTAAACACAGCAGATCTTGCCATTTTCGTTGCTTTACGTCTACCTCAATTAAATCAAGAGTTACAGAAAGTTCTTGCAGCTATGACCGACCTAATGTCTTCATTAAGTCCAGATGGCAGTGGTAATATATTCACTTCGGCTATTGGATATGATTTAGCATCGAGACAAGGATTTGCGGTTCGTTCATTTGTTTGTATAAATTGCTTTATGAAGGGTTACAACTTACAATTACAATTGTTGACTCCAATCATGGCTTTGTGCGGGGATTTTAGTTTCACAATAAACTGTTTAAATGGGAAAAAGACATCTAGACAGAGGAAGACAATATACTTGACTTTAAAAGTATGTTCATGACTAGACACTCAACTGTTTGAGCCTAGTTAATATGTGAAGTTGGGTTAAAAATTGGTTAAAAGCAAAATATCAAAATTTCTTGAATTATCTTCATAAATCAGCTATTTCATATTATCATATTTCATTAATATTTTTTTCTCTTTCATTTCACCATAAAGTTAACTTCAAAAAACTTCTAACAGTTTCGGCCACTAGACTAATATAATCATTTTCCATCTAGAAAATTAGAATTAGTTTCAAATTTTATTTCTCTTATTGCTAAATTTATTAAATAAGATTTTCTAATCTACAGGATTTCTGTGGTCATCCATACCCCAAAGAGTCAATTGGTCAAGCAGCTTTGGGAGGAATATCTGAACTTGTGTTTAGATTAAATGATAATTCGTGAGTTTCAATATTTTTTATGATCATTGTATTTCATTTTCTTTTATGTTTTTTCTCAGATATTCGCGCATTTAAGTGTTGACGTCAAAGTATATGCTTATTAAAATGAAAGAATCATCACAGACTGCAGCTCCCGATGTTCACTGTCTGTATACCTATTAGCAAAAAAATATCATATTTCCGAAGTTTTTTTTTTCAAAAACCTCAGTTTTGTGGAATTCACTACTTAGTAGCTGTTTTTCTAATCAATTGACATCAACTCCTTTGACTCTTGTGTCATTTGGTATTCTGTCATATTCAGTAGGGCGCAATTCTACGCTATATGATTTAGGATTATTCATTGTTCCCTCGTAGCTCTTGGCATTTTAGTAGTCACCAGAAGTTCAGAAACTTCGCCCAGAGATCAACCTTTTTATATGTCTGAGTGAGTGTCTGTGATCTTGCATTGAGTATAAAATGAAATGGTAATTCATGAATCATGATTTCGTTCTTCAGGGGAGCTACTTGTAAATATGATTATTCTGATTTTAAATAAATACCTAGAGCAATTATGAAAACAGTATTTGGATAATATTTGATAATTACAACTACTTTCTTTTTCCAGTTCTAGTTCAGACTTCTGCACTAATTTAATCACAACTTTTGAGTCAAATGAAGAACTTGGGTTTGCTTGGTCCGTTTTAAAACCTGTTCTTTTTGGTGAGTGCATTTTTCACTTGTGTATCAAATTTTAATGCTTTTATTTATTGTTGCATTTTATATATTCATACTTAATAAGTCAAAATTATCGTATTTGTAGTCAAATCACATTTTGATCACTTCTTTATTTTCACTCACTGCGACTTCATTTTGGAAAAATCAAAATCTTCTCAATCAAAATGGTTTAACCTGCTTTGTCATCAAAGTTAAGCATTCAAGTATTATTTTCAGGCAAAATTCCATTTTCTCCTGATACCAATATTACAAGGGATATCATGAGTCGAGCCAACGGGACATTTGGTGCAATCGCTAACCTTGACTCTCTTACTCTACAATGGATCGAAAAAACTGGACCTGAGTTATATGATTATTTACAAAATGATCCAACAGTTGCTCTGTTTCGGGTAGGTAATGCTATTCTTGTTAGCAACCTAATATATCATTAGGAATTAACCATAATACTAAGTGGAGCCAAATTGAATAATTTAGAATATCCATTTGTAGGTAAAATTGCCAATCAGTTGTCGTTGAAATTTTCATTTTAAAATAGTATTTTAATATCCACTCTGTGGGGTTCTCTCCCATCTGTTTTTCGACAAGTGCGGTTCTCTTATTTTCATAACTCGCTTCTAAAGAGTGTCATCACTTGTGGCACCCTAGTTTTACAATTAACGCTCCTTTCAAAAGGTATTATATGCTCCATGTTCAAAAATAAGAAAGCCAATAAATGTGTTACGGTCATAGCATGAAACGACTCGCATGTTTATGACCATGTTCTTGTAAACCCGCATGACCAAAATTAAAAATAAATTAGAGAGAATCACATCTATTGAGAAACAAACATTCTGTTCCAAACTTTATGAATTTACATGTCTTGTGGTCTATGTGTGTAGTTCGTCTGACTGTTCACCCACTTTCAGGTTACGCCAACTTGACTATCAATAAGTTACTATTTATACAACATTTGTTTATTCACCGATAACACTACAGTATATCTATCCAATAGAAGACCATTTGTATTTACTTGTGTTAAACGATTTATAAACAGACCATCCTCGATGCGGACTTGGGTTCAACTGGTGTTATTGACATATCAGAATCTCAACTCACGTTTTTACGAGCTTTTCTATCAAACAATGAAACATCAAATGTTAACGGCACAGTCACATGGAAACAACTTTACAATCAACTCAACGTCGGCATTCTCTTAGTTCATAAGGTTTGTTTAAAAATTGATGTTTTTCATTTTTATAAACAAGGTGACCGGAAAAAATCAAACCATAAATTTCTTGATCACTTCTACGCCAATCAAGTGAATTACGGTATTTAATTTTGCCTACACTTTAACTTCTGTTTGAGAATGATTGTACCCAAAAGTTTCTGTAATTTTGAACTCCTTGCACTAAAGCTATGTTTTTTTCAAAATATGTTTCAAATGACCTAGGTTCTGTTTTTTTGGTTACGCTGTTTATGCTTATGGTGTGGGATTTTTATAGAATGTTAAATATAAAGTTTATTCAATCTTTGTATGAGATTTTATTAAATTTTAATTTTTTTTTTTGCATATCAATAATAAATCTGGTATCCATAATTATGGTTAATGAATTTGTTGTAAACAGCGTAGGAACGAAAGCTTCTATTCTGAAATCTCATCTGTTTACTGCCCGTGCTCGGCAAATAAATATTTGTGCCAATACTTTTTTGTGTCAATTCTCTTATATGCATCGATTGTATCTCATAACCAAAAGTTTTTTGAATAAGTAAACACATTGGTGTAAAATTATTTTTTAGTACGAAACAAATACATCTTTAGAATATCTGTATATGAAATATGTTGAAACAATGAACAAATCTGATATACTGTAGTTTGCCAAAATCTTGGCTAATATTTTTAAAGTTTGTACTTTTCTCATCACACCTTAAATCATGAGTTTTACTAACTATTTATAGTGTACGTTGTTAATATAATATTCAGAACAAAGACGACAAAGTAATCTCAGACCATTGTTTGTACTTGTTGCTATTTGGTTCGGGTGTCCAAACCTTTATTTGCTTATTACGTACAAAGTTTGTCTTGTGACTTAGCGTTTTTTAACACTTATCCTGAAACTGAAATCAAATAATATTATTCCATTTATGTAATCTTATTGCGCTGTAAATTTAATGAACAAAAGACTATTATGAAGGCTATTATGAAATCATTGAAATATTAAGATAGGTTATTCCAGTATTTTGACCGAGAGTAACCTTTTTAGTGGTCTCGCTGATATTTGGCATTCGTATCAATATCTAAGTGGCGACCTTTGTCACTTGATTGATCAATACGTTTTTTGAATAGTGATACTAAAATATCACTTCTGATCAGTAAGAAATTCCATTTCCCCTTTTTTAAATCTTTTTGGTACTGAATACTGGTTTTGATATTGCAAAATCTAGCACAATGATCTCATATATGGCGTTAGTTTTGCTAAAATCCCCTGTTATTAGAGAATTGATATGTTTATACATTGAACAGGTTTCAATTTATTGTAAATAAATAAAAAAAATTATGCCTCAGGCTAGAATAATACCTGTAGCAAGTATCACATGAATTTTCGTCTTTTGAATCTGTATATAGAATATTACAAAATGAAAATGTTCAATAAATCATTCAGTCTTGTTATTTTTACAACGAATCACTTGAAAAATATGAAACAAACAAAAGGATATTTTGGATTTACAATTAGTGTATGCTCTTTCATTAGTGCAAGAAACAAAGCCGGTCCAATAGTTTATTTCTAACATAGATACTCGATGAAATATTCTTGAGTATAAAATGGAATCAAATACTTTTTCAAACCCAACTAAATATACAAGGTGTTTATAAAGTCCTGTTGGCCATTCCAATTATTATTATTATTTTATTATTAAGTTATTTCGTAATACAATATATCTTTCTTCACCTGATTTGTTTTATTTTAATCAGTGTATATTCAAGATTTAAATTTTTTATTACCCCTGTAACAAACCAACAAACTATATATTATGTAGTATCATGTTGTTCCCTTTGCAGTTTAGAAAATTCCAAAACTTGAACACACAAGTTCGTGCATCTGAAACAAATAACTGGTTAAATATCTCTTAACCGACATGGACTCATTGGACTGGTATTCAAATGAGACTCTGTGGTTACTACAAACAAAAAACACTTTTTAAATTGTCATCTTCAATGGAATTTTATTGGTTTTCTGCAATCCAATATTCATGATTACTTTTCTACAAGTGTAATGGAAAAAACATCAGAACTTGTCATGGAAAAATGAAAAGCAATATGTATTCACAGTTGTCCTAACCTACTGATGCAAAACATTGCATACAAATGCTTCAAATAAAGCATGATTTGGTTGGCAACAGCCTTTTATAGCCATGGTATATATTTATCCAAGGTTAAGATTGGCCAGTACATGAGTAATTGTTTCAGGGCTTCAATGTTTCTCCTGTCGATCATTATGATTTGATAAAAGCTACAACTTAGCCTGTACATACTATTACTATTGTCTTTTATTAACTTAGCCCCTGGGCAATATATTGCAAAGGGTCATAATGTTAATATGATGTTTAATTGTGTTATCGTGCATAATTGAAACAAATACTGTAAATTACATGATGATTCTACATTCAAATTCTAAACTAAAATGTTGAAAATGATTTTAAATTAAAATTAAAAATCAAATGCACTTTTTTTTTCTTTTTTTTTTTTGCCCGATGAAAAAATTGCTTTCTATTTATATAAGTTGATAGTTTATAACAGAACAACTCCACTATTTTCAACAAAAATACATATTCAAAATTATGTGGTCCTGTCTTTCGAGAAATTATATTTTGACATCCTTGAAGCTTTTTTTCGGCTGGCTAGTGATTATTTTCAAATCAAGGTTTATTTTTTGCATTTAATATGAGGAAACCTTCACATATCCAAATTGGGACCAATTATCCAAAATAAATAATCGTGATGGTCCAAACCAAATACTCAAAATGTCCGGATTCCGTCTGCGGTCCGCTATTTAGCCCTGGTTCATAAAAATGCCTGGTTACTTTTTTTGTGACGCTTATTCACACCTTTTGGCATCTGTGCATGTACAAGCTGATATGTAGGCTACTATTTTTGTACATAATACTTCTTGTATGGAATTGCCTGCCCAATTTATCACCATTTTCTTATATCATTTTGTTTTATCTTTCAGTTGTTGAGCTGTATGAATCTTGATAAATTTGAAGGATATCCTGATGAACCAGCACTGGAAACCAGATCACTCGATTTATTGGAAAATAATTCATTCTGGGCAGGTCAGTGCTTATTATTGAGTGTTGCGTTATTGTTGCCGTAAAGTCGGTCATAAATTTGCCACTTAACAAGCGACAAACAGGCCTCGTAATGTAAACAGTCTGGAAAGCATGATATTTTCATAACCGTTCAATATCGTTAACTGTCGACCTAATTTGCTAATTGTTTACAGTTAACATTGTAATTTACCATGGGACTAACACCCATCAATTTTGCCTTCTAATTTCTTGGTGTCCACATGTCGAGATAAAAAAGCGTAGATGTTTTGGAGTCAGAAAAAGGTTGAGAAACGCTGATCTAGAAGACTTTTTTGCACAAAATTAATGAATTACACATTTTTTACTACTTTGACAAAATTTTCTATTACAGGCATAGTTTTTCAGTCTCCTACTGCGGAAGACACAGAATTGCCGAAACATATCAAGTATAAAATTAGGCAAGATGTTGATGATGTTATGCGAACAGATTTTATTGAGATGTAGTAAGTTTATTTATTTTTTGGATGAACTGTTTCGTGTCATATTTATTAATAAGGATTGGTTATTTCTTTTTATAATAAAAACCTATTTTTTTACTGATTCTCTTAATCATGATGGTGGACACAATTCTTTCTATAAACAAACAAATATGATTTTATTTTAATTTAATGGTGATCCAAAAAAACAGAATCTTTTAATTTCTTAATTACTTCTATGAAAATTAAGAAAACTTATTCGACACTTTAACTTCTGGTTAAATTTGGTTTTCTCTAAATGACCAGGTTCTGTTTTCTTGGGTCACCTTTCAATAGATGTGTGTGAAATATGACATCGATTCATGCACAATGATTTAGTTCAGATGTTTCCATAACTGGCTAACTAATCCCATACCCAACATAGACTGGTAATCTGACGAGAGGCTGTGATTCGCCTTATGATTAAGCTGTCCTATCAGCTTTCTTCTACTCTGTAATAAATATGTAAATCCCATCCTATCCATCTTGCATTAGAAAGAAAATCTTGCTTCATTAAAAACATGTAAATTCATATATGTACAATGCACACACACAATGTCGCATGCAACAAATGAGCTTGTTTTGAGCAGACAAACAACAATAAATATTGACTGAATGGGCAGTATATTCAGTCTCAATATTAATTTCTAAAGATTTATTCTTTTTATGTCAAGTTCTAAACACAAGCAAAGCAAATTCTCATTCAATGCAATTGATGAAACATGATGTACAATTTGGAAGCACTGATTCAATCAATTCATTAATAAAAAGCTTCACAATTGTTTTCAAAATGCACACCACTATTTCCTACCCTATCTTTGCCATTATAGCTATTGAGACTAACTTTATTTTTCTGTACTCTTAGTCGAATTTCAATTTGTATGGTTAAGTATTGTCCCGAGATAATTACAATGATAATTTTGTGTGATTAATCTAAGTCAATTTCATAAACAATAATTTTTACAAAATTGAAATATTTAAATATTTCTTAAGATTACTGCATGACTACCATTATGGTTTGTTTTATATGACATCAAAGAACAATCAAGATTTCTTTCCCGAAAATTTCGAATATTTCGCGTCTTACAGCAAACATAACACTGATAGATGAAATAATTTAAATACAATACAAACTCTTAATTATTTACGATTATTATTAACCATTCTATAATTTATTGAACGTGTGTCAAATGTGTGTTTTTTTGTAATTTAAATTTTATTTTTTCATCATTCTTGCTTTACTAATTCCTTCATTTTAATCAGCTTTTGGGAGCCTGGTCCTATGACTGGACCACTATACATTAGCTATTTGGTAAATGGGTTTGCTGACATGCAAGATATTATGGAACAAGGCATTACGAAAGCTACAGCAGATGTTTATGGTGACACTGCAGCCACAACAATAACATTAGATTATGGAAGAGTTCCCAAACTCGGGTACTATTTGCAGCAAATGCCGTACCCTTGTTATGTTAGCGATAAGTAAGTACCACTTTTAACTAACTTCCATTTTTTCCGTTTCAGATGGTATTTTCACATTTTTTGGGTTTTGTTCAGGTTACAAGACATTATTTATTTGAAATCAATAATGTTTTCATTGACAGTGTACTGCTTTCATCACAAAGTGCATTCTCAGATTCACGTCTCCTTATATAGTTTTCAAGAATGTTGCAAAGGAATTTTTTCACTCTTTTGGATGTTTCGAAATACCAAATTCGAAGTGGTTTAAATTTTCATTTTGTATTTTTCACTGATTAAAAATAGTTTTGTCAAAAATTTCATTGCTGTCCTGTTAGACCAAATTTTTTTTCGGAAAGACGACAATGGTACATCATTGGTTGCAATTCCATTTTCGACTATTATTGTTACATAAACAAATCATATTTGTGATGAAGATACGCATGTACAATCAGCGAAAACATTATTGAGTTTCGAATGGGAAAATAGATCATTTTCCTATATAAAAAAAATTCCAAAATATCAGTTACTGGTCTCCTGGAGCAAATGGAAATTATACTTCGTTTCCGTTCTATTACTACACTGGTGGGTTTCTCTTCATTCAAGACATGATTGAGAGAGGAATTGCGTCTTTGGAGGCCAATTCGACTGTGGATTCTGAATATGGATATGGGCCTTGGGACTATTATGTTGGAGTATATCTGCAAGAATTCCCATATCCATGTTACAAGTCCGATTTGTGAGTTAATACAACACAGAGTGAAAAATGAGGGTTCTGTAATTAAAAGTCTGTGATTATTCCGACTTGTAATTCTGTGCCAGATTCATTTTTTCTCTCAATAATTACTGGGTGTGCAATATACATAGATTATGTAATTTAGTTTAAGAGTTTTACTTAATACGAGAAGGGGCTTACGAAATTGGGCCTAACTCTTCCCTGGTACACACACTTAGAGCCCATCTAATTTCTTAATTATTCCTATGAAAAGGAAGAAAATTTATTCAACAAATGAACACTTTGTGTATGATTGTATCTAAAAGTCTCGAAGTTTTTATCTTTTTTCCTGAATATGTTCCAAATGTCCTGGGTTCTGTTTTTTAACTTTGTATGTTGAAGTCGCAGGGGAAAATCTGGGCATGTTTATAGCAAACCAATGAACGTAAAAAAATAATATCATCACAATCAAAGAATTAAACAAAAAACACTTCACCTTAAATAGAATATGTGTAGGATTAAATGCAAAGCTAAAACGTATCGGGTACTTAAAAACGTTTCTGAAAATTGTGTAAAAGGGGTCAGAATGCACTTTTGAAAAACTGATTCAAACTGTGAAACTGCATTTTTCAATTGTATGTATCTTATGACATAAAATTTCGATGTATTTTTATGACAATGCTAAATTATAACAATATGTGCGTGGAAATATTATTTTATCATAATTCTGTGCAACTAATTTTGACTTACCGCAGTTGTGATAAAATTGCAATTAATTTTGTTTTTAAATTGCAATGTATAAATTGTCAATTTTTTGACTGGAAGTTTTCTATTTTAATTCAAGTATATTAGCATGAATGTAACCTTTTAATAGAGTCAATTTTATATGTTATATTTTTCTGTGTACCATCTTTTCTTGCAATATAAATGGTAGAATATACCTCTGCAATGAACTCCATGAAATAGTTTTGCATTAGGAAAGCTTGCCTTTGATTTTATTCCCAACACCCAGAGGTAATTGGCCTTTTCCCCAACTCGCCCTTTTTCGATCTGCAGTAATTTTAATAAGAATATTAAATCATCTTAAGTTTTTCGGATCGGATATGAATTTATCCCTAGTTTAGTGAACTTCGCAACAAAAACGTGAACAGGCATGACTGTTACTATATTTTGACGGTACACTAGGGTTAAGAACCAACCAGAGTAAATACTTACTCATTTTACCTAATATATACCTATTAATTGGGTATTTCTTCTGCTACTATGCAGATACCATTACTTTTGCTCTAATTTCAATTGCCTATTATGACAAAGCCTTAGTTTGCTTGCAAATGCCTTACTTCAATTAATGGAAATAATAATAGAATAGTTTGTAAATGTCATCATAAATATCCATGCATCAGGAGGCTTAATTGGTAATGTTTCCATGGTAAAATGGACTGGTAAAATGTTTGGAGCATCTGTATGCACATAAAATCTGTTGTTTGTATTCTCCCTATTTCATATATTATTTTTTCAGATTTCTGGAGTATTTGAGCAGTATGATGTCGTTGTTGATGACGCTGGCTTGGATTTATTCCGTTTGTATCATTATTAAAAATATTGTTTATGAAAAAGAAGAAAGGTTGAAAGAAGTAAGGTTTAGATTTCATGGGTTTCTTTACAATTATAACCATGTTTATTTTGGTCTGTCCAGTTGTCCCTAACATTTTCCATATATTACTCCCCTTTTTTTTTAATTTCTCTATTCCTTATTCACTATGCATAAAAACTCTATTTTCGTTATTTGCTCATCTTGAATAATTGAACGAAACCATAGGCTAGTAATATTTCTGTATTTTTTCCAGAGAACAGCAAAAAAATTTTCCGATTTTTTGTTATATTTTTTATTTGTTTTTTAGTTCATGAAGATGATGGGTCTGAGTAATGGAGTGCATTGGCTTGCTTGGTTTATTAATTCATTTTATCTGATGACACTTTCAAGTATTCTTCTCATTGTCGTGTTAAGGGTAAGTGTACCGGCACTCGGTGCATTTCAACATGTTAATATCTGTATACCCACTAGCTTGTTTGTAGCGTTGTTCGCCAATGTGTACAATATTAAAAATTTGTTTTGTAAGGTTCAATTTTAGGACTTTAAATTTGTGGCTTTATATAGTGTCTGTTTCTGTAACGATAACGAAATAATGGAATAAATATTTCAATTTGATTTAAATTTGTCTTATTGCAGCTCTGATATAAGGCATTGTAAATGTATAGTGGGCGCAGTGACCTAGTGGTAATAAAGCAGTGGTTTTTATCCTTTTTGATGGAGCAGAACCGTGATGAAACATTCTAGAGGCCCTCATGCAATAGTTAAATTGTCTTTTATTGACTGAATTGTATAGACTATACATGTATTTATAAAAGTACACCTGATACTGGTAAAAAATGCCGTTTAAAGTCTTAGTTTATTAAATACAGTTTATTAATTAACTGTGGCAAACTTATTATTGAAATTTGAGGTATTTGATTTTTTCTAAACAATATACATAATCTATTACCTCTTGGATTCGAATAGGAACTTGCAGAACGCCTGGGCTGTCCCTGGGAATCCTAGGGTGCTGTGGTACCGGTCCCGGTTGAAAGCCACTGGTTAAATCATTAGACCTAACTATGATGGCATTGCAGGTTAAAATCTAGTGTTCAAAACGCATGTTCACCACCTCACGAGTGGTAGTAAATATGCTTATAATGAATCCCCATTACCTATTGTAAAAATGTTTATTTTATGCATTTTAGGCTGGAATGATTCTTCCATACAGCAACCCATTCATTTTACTAATCTGGATGTTGTCGTTCTGTCTTGCAACTATAGGACAATGTTTTCTGATTAGTTGTTTCTTTACAAAGTAAGTTATATGTTTTTCTGAAACATTTTCAGATTAGGATTTAGTTTTATTTCCAAGAACTCCAGTTAAGTGGAATTCTCTACTTCATAGCTGTTCTCCTGATTGTATTGATATTGTATCACTTTAAATAAATCTTGTGCCGACTGGTATTTACTAGTATGCAATTCTACACTATAATTCCTTAGTCTCAGAACTTCTTGGCATTTTTTTGGTCACTCTTTGCGCAGAGATCAATCCCTTTAATTTGAGTGTGACTGCTGCTTGTGATGTTGCTTTCCAGAATGAGAAATCAGGTTCATGGGGTTTGAACTTTCATCATCTGACCACTTTCTAAAAGACACTTGTGCCGTGCCCCCCGCTCCCTCTTTGAAATAAAAAAAAAACAGTTTTGCTTCAAATGAGCTTTTTTATGCTTCAATACCGGTAGTGAACTGACAACATATCACCTCAAATAGAAATGAACAAAATCAGAGTTAATTTGCTTTGAATTAGTTAATGTAGTCATCTAGTAGGAATGTACTCTGTTCTCTTCGGCCCACTTCATGCGATAATATTTTTCATATACTCACCAAACGTCAAACAATTCTTTAATGAGGTAGCTAACTATTTTACCTCCAATCCAATTGAAACATACTTTTATATTTTCAAGGGCAAACTTGGCTGCAGCGTGTGGTGGAATCATATATTTTATGCTTTATATTCCGTATAATTTTGCCATCACTTGGGAAGATGAACTGACTTATGGAGGAAAAATTGGACTTGTAAGTGAAATTGTTTTCTAAGTGAAAGTGTTTCTAAAATTGGAAATTTGTTTTATTGTTGATTATTCTATTAAACCAGAGAGCTATGCTCAAATATATGTACATAAATGTCGAATGGCTAATAGCATACCTAAAATTAGCGATTTCCTGTTTAACTACTGTAGCAATTTGGTACTGATGAATACTGGGTTTGCAGGAACATAAACAAATTAACTCGACACAATGCAATGCTTTAGTGCAGGAATCGACAAACTACGGCCTGCCAAACAATTTGTACTGCTCGCTGCTCTTTAAGAAAGTTGTGAAAATTTCTTAGACCTGCATACAAAATTTAGATTTTTTTTTCAAAACTTCAGTTAAAATATCTACCGGTGGCGGTAAATTAAGATTTGTACAATAAAATTAATATTTTTTTTACTGTTTCTGGTTCAAAAATGTTAGCCACTAATAAATTCAAATTTGACACTATCATAGTGAATGAAAATAGTAAGTGTCAATTTCTCAATACGGACGGCTCTTTGCAAAAAGATTTTCTGGGTGCGATCCTCACGATACAAATCTTCTCCGCCCCTGCTTTAATGCAATATACTCAAAATCGATAAAATCTAGGTGAAATATCCCCAAAGGTGTCTAGCAACCTCTTCCATCTTCAAGTTTTGAATTTTAAAAATTGATTGATTAATTAGTTGCGGAGGAAAGTGTTTTTTATAGCATCAACAGCCCCGCAACAAAAACGGTCTTTGTGCGTCTATAAACAATTTTTATGCTCCTATTTTACCGATCCATACATAAAATTTAAGTTTCTAATCTTTCGATCACACTCATGTGTCTTAATAATTTCACTATAAAAATGAATGCATATAGAAAATCCATTATGCCAACCTCACATTTTCAAGCATCCATATACGTAAACATTCTTTTGATCATACTAACAATATATTTCAGTCACTTTTTTCTACTGTTGCTTTCGGATATGGAGCTGGTTTTGTGTCAAGCTATGAAATGACTGGAAAAGGAATTCAATTTAGTAATTGGGATAAAAACCCAGTTCCTGAAGAACAATATACCTTCGTTACATCTATCATTATGATGCTTGTTGATGCTGCGATATATTTTGTATTAACATGGTATGTTCAAATATTAAGTTCTTTATTAATGTAAAAGATGGGATTCTACCAATTGATTTGTAATATAATTCTAAATATTACCGGTACATATGTTTGTAACGCGTAGCAGAATAAACCGAGCCGTTCTATTATCTAAGAGCTGGGAGCTAGATTCACATTTAAATCTGGATTATTGCTTTATTGGTAATCGGATTTGGAATGTTATTACTGAAATAAAATTAGATTTACAGATGCTAAATTCATGAAGTTTGAATTCTGTTAAATTTTACGACTAAAGATATCATTAATACTCATCAGCTTCGTACTCTCCAGAGTCTGATCTCTTACAGATATAGAAATCATAGTCAAACTTATACAAAACCCATTTTAAACGCAGGTATGTTGAAAATGTTTACCCTGGGAAATATGGAATTCCGAGACCTCCATATTTTATGTTCACAAAGTCATATTGGTGTGGAGTATCTCCCACTCCAGCTGAGAGAGATCAGAGTGCTTTTCTCAATCCGGCATACGCATCAAATGGTACTCAAGCATCTTTGGAAGCAGAACCAGAGCACCTTCCACTTGGTGTCTCAATCCACAATTTAACAAAAATATATAGGTGAGTGAAAATTGAAAGAAAATTTATTTTTCTCATTTCGAAGTAGGATTTTAAACAAGTAAGAGAATGAAACCGAGACTTTAAAAGTGTCTAAAATATTTGACCCATGTGTCAATATGTTAATCAATCTGATAGCTTCACTCGATTGTTTGTCTATACAATGTATTTATAAGTCATTCGCTCCAATCAAGATGCTGCTCAATCTGCTACTGCTGGTTAGAAGCTACTTAATTTGGAAGGACTGATATCACCACCTCACCCAGGGTGCAATAAATTAGATAGCCAATGATGAACATGAAAAATTCTAGTCCTTTTGAAAGTAGCAGCTTCCATCAACAATAGATATCAGTCAAGTGGCCGCTTTACAGTGCTCTATTTGGTGCGAGACGCACTCAAATATGGGGTATAAAAAACTTTTACTCCTTTTTTTTTTTTATCAGTTTCTGATTTGATGAACATTTTCTATTCCTCTTTTAAACAGCAATGGGAACAAGCTTGCTGTTGACAACTTGACATTGAATTTTTATGAAGGACAAATCACATCATTTCTTGGACACAACGGAGCTGGAAAGACAACGACTATGTCAATATTATGTGGTTTATTCACTCCAACACGTGGAACTGCTTACATTCACAACCATGATATCAGAACTGACATGGATTTCATTCGAACAAGTTTAGGATTCTGTCCGCAGCATAACGTTCTCTTTAGAGAGTAAGTGAAATTTGTTTTTCTCTCTTAAAGCAGTGGTGTGCAACCTTTATTACAAGAGGGCGAGATAGAAATAACTGGGTGAAACTGCAGGTCGGACCTTTATTTAACATAGGCTATCATCTAGTAGTTGCAGGCACAAAAATTTGGGGAATTGATCTTGTGACATGCGTTGTTGTTGCGCATATTCAAAATTGGTACTCCTCTGCGAGCCACTCAAATTTTCCTTGAGAGCCTCATTTGGCCCGCGGGCCGCTGGCTGTATACCCCTGTCTTAAAATACTGATAGCAAGTTTCAGCCATCGTAAAACCAATCTTTTTTTTTTCTATATTCAATAATTGTTGTCTGCAACTAAACAAAAACGCCTCATAATGCAAAAGGACATTTGAAATATTTATTTTGTACCTAAATTTTAGAAACACAAGTTACTGTTAACTGTCTACTGATTGGTCATTGTTAGGGAAATAAACGAGGAGGTCAACGATTTGGTCTGATTTGATATTTGTTTCAATTCTAGTTTAACAGTGAAAGAACATCTTGAGTTTTACGCTGGACTCCGTGGGCAATCAAAATCTACAATTCGTGAAGACACAAAACGCATGTTAGCTGACGTCAACTTGATTCATAAAAAAAATGAAGTTGTCTCAAATTTATCTGGTGGAATGAAAAGAAAATTATCGGTCGCCGTTGCATTCACAGGAAACTCAAAAACAGTCATATTGGATGAACCTACTGCTGGTATTTTGATTTCTCTCTCAATTATCTATTTCAATGACTAGTTTTTCATTTGGACTCAAATTAGGATAAAATTCTCATAGTTACTCTGAGAAAAGGAAAGCTGATAAGACAACTTAATCATATGGCGAACCACGTCCTCTTGTCTAGTTATCAGTCCATGTCAAGTAAGGAACAGACAACCAGCTTTATTGTTTTAAATATGTGGACATGATAGTAGCCGTATCCGATCATCTTACTTAAACCACCTTACGACAGTGAGGAGTCCAGCAATCCTCTCACACATAATTATCCACCACAGAATTTGTAACTCCGCAGGGTAAACCATGTTGTGATGGCAAGTGTTTTCCTATTGACATATAGTATGTCGTAGTATGATGACTTTTATGTCTTGTTTTGGGATGTTTCACAATAAGAAGCCACTTTAACTTTTACTGATGCTACTGTATTGTAACTTATCAGAATAATTGAATCAGTGTTCTGTGGTCAATCATACAATATTTTATTATAATCTAAAATTTTAACAGTAGTATCTCCATTTTTTGCTAGGTTTCTGTTTTTTATTTCAATTGAAAATATATAACAATCCTCATTTCAGGTGTTGATCCATATGCAAGAAGAGGAATTTGGGATTTGTTGATAAAATACAGACAAGGAAGAACAATCATTTTATCTACTCATCATATGGATGAAGCTGATTTATTGGGAGATAGAATAGCCATTATTTCCCAAGTAAGTATCATCTTAGTTATTTTCACACATAACTTAATCTGCATCTGGCTTTCTGAATGAAAATATTGAGGATTGTGATTTACACAAAAGAGTAATGGACACAAGGGTCACGCATCTGTACGTTTGAGACTTGGAAGCATCCAGTTTGCTTCAAAGATAAATAAGAGAAAGTGGTACTCCCATATTATGTGTACCAGGTTAGGGTTAAGCCATCATTTTATTCCGATTTTCCTTATTTTAGTTCTATTATGAGTTCGGGAACTGTCTGTGTTAGCCAAGTGAATATACGCATAGGCTTCCGTTTCTTCATTTATCCTCATCCTTCCTTCGTTCCTTCATTTCTTCATCCTTCTTTTCTTCATTCTTCACTTCTTCATCCTTCGTTATCCTCATATTGGTCACATACTTTTGGAGCGCCTGGAAAAGCAGTATGGAGACTGTTGATCATTGTGGGTTGAAAGTGTACACCTTCAATTAAAATGAAATACCAAAATTTGTGGTTAAATATTAGATCACATAGTTACTATTACAATTTTTAGTAACAAAATCATGATATAAACCAATTTTTACTGTGTATAATTTAGCAACATTATTTCACTGATAATATGGGGTTTTGTAGAGAATTTTAATTTTTAATTTCTGATTCTTTCAAAATAGATATTTCTTGAATAGTATTTATTTGAAAATTTCGTTATAACTAAATTTTTCATTTTTATGTAATGCTTATTTTCCCCCCCTTTATATTCGAACAAGGCCACACTGTACTGTCTACCACTGATATGTGAGGATGCCAACGCAGTTAAGCATAACGCTCAAACTACATTTCTCAACAAATGTCATATTCTTGTTTTCAGGGGAGTCTCAAGTGTTGTGGATCATCTTTGTTTCTTAAAAGTACATACGGAGTTGGATATTATCTTACACTCGTCAAACAGAAGAATATTGCTAAGCCAATTAATAACGAACCAGCTGTATTGGACGTTTCTCCAGAAGATGATGCAGAATCTGTGAGTGTTCTAATTGGGTTCAAATTTTTCATATTCAATATTTGAAACTTTTGAATAATAGTTCACAATAATTTCATTCAAAAATTAATCATTTTGAGCCATTACGTCCAAAATTTGTGAAAGTGTGATGCTACCCCTTTGTACCATTCAATAAGCTGTTTTTGATTCTTGCCATCTTTGATCTACTAAAAACAAAGGTAGAGAGAAAGGAGCAAATATTCAGGCATTTGTTAATTCAATCAACCAATTATTGTCATTGATTTAAATTTAGGATGTTGCTTCAGAAGATGAAGGTTTTGCAAGCAAGGCCGCAAGTTCAAAATCTTCTATTGCAGGAGAAAAAATGTCACCTACAGAAAAAGAATTAGACCCAACATTGTTGAATAAAAAAGGTAATTTAATTTTATTTATTTTGTTGCTTTAAAACTTTAATCAATGTAATGACCAACATCTCTTGATGCACGAATGCTGGTTGACAAAAAATTCAGGTCCAGTGTTTGACTCAAGATTATTGAACTCCATATCGCAATTTTAAAATTAAATTTTGACTACAAAAGTTTTGACATACGCAAGCCTCAAATAAATGTTGAGAGTGTGTAGTCATTGACTACTAGTCAACTTATTAATGCCCTCTACTTGCAATTACAACTATTAGACGTCTGACTTGGGAGAATTCAAAATTTTTACTTCATTCCTGTTTCTGCTGATTTTCCGCAAGTTTATAAAGTATGATTCTGGCAATGACTCCAATATCACTGAAATCAGGCCAAATTAATTTGAATATTTGTAATAATTTACTATGAAACAGAATTACTATGTGATATTATATTTCATGGAATTGTATTTTAAAATACCTAAAAGCATGATGGGAGATTTCATATAATGTTTTTTTGACTTTCATTTTTAGAGGCAGAAAATTTGATTCAGGATATCGTACCAAGTGCCAAGTTATATGAAGAGAACAGAGGAGAGATAACATTTATTTTGCCGTACAGTGCTCTTGAAGAGGGAAAGTATGAAAACTTCTTTTAAGCTTATATTTAAAGTCCAACAATTGTGCTTGTAAATAATAATATAAATAATCACAACTGTTATACAAACAGTAAAGCATATGTTGATGAATTTATATAATCGTTTTTACATACGAATGTTTCGAACAAGATTTAGTACTAGTTACAAATGAATGCAAAAAGTTGCCAAGTTCGACATGATCAATTTCACATAGCCTGCCTAAATTCTAACATATTGGGTAATATAGGGAAATTGAATCCTGTATTGGACGCTTAGGGAATATTCTGCTGACCCAACCAATTATGGTAATATAGCTTTTTTTTGCTGAAGGTAGGTCAATCACACAAGCTCAGAAATTTAGAAGCTTGATGTCTGAGTGAAGTTATTAGCGTGCACTAAAATTTCTATAGCTATGAAGACTATAAGGAATTGTAGTGTTGAATTAAGCATTAGTGAACTCTGATTGACGTAACACTTCAGTAGTTCATGTCAATAGGAAGTGTAAGATAGTGAATTTAATAAGATATCTCAATTTCTATGTTTTTCCACGTCCCTTTTTCCCATGGTTGAATTCCTCGGTCTATCTGTAACGTGCAGATCTACTACCAATAGTTATTCTCAATATATTTTCATTTGGTAACTCCCGTTGTCTATTGTATGTATCAGGTTAGGTTCAGTCCATAATTTTTTTTCTGATTTTACTTATTTTAGTTCTATTACGGGTTCTGGGATTGTTTGTGTTAAACAAGTAAATATACCCCCTGCCCATAGTTTTCAGTCCCTTAATACAACTTGATGTAAAGTAGGCGAACAAAATTAGTTACCTCCATATTGGTAAACACGCTTCTGGAGCGCCTACATATATATGCACATCACACTTTGACTAAAAAAGTTTTTGAATTGGGCAAGTTGGGAAAGCTTCTTTCTGTGCTTTAGGTATGCTGGATTGTTTCAATCTCTCGATGACAACAATATAAGTTATGGGTTAACTGACACAAGTTTGGAAGAAATCTTTTTATCTGTTGCTGATCATTTGGATGAAACATCAAAGCCAGATCAATCATGTATGTTTATAAATTATAATTTCTATGATTCAAAAAGTATTAAACTGGTAAATCAGGACTTCTGATACTCAGTAAAATGCAGCTTAAAAGAGTGGATAACTTGGTATCTATTCGTTTGAATATTATTATATTCTATATTTTGGAAATATAATACTGAATGCTTCAAATTATAATTTCCATAACCTCTTGAATTATTTGGGTTAAAGGTCAGATCATTTTAGTTCCCATCACTAGTGTTAAGTTGCTCTTTAAGTTTTTTCCTTTTCCTGCCATATTTGCATAGGACTGAGTATGTGGAAATATGGCTTTTACCCATGCCTGCATTGGCTTTTTGTAAAGAGTGTATGAGAAGGGATTTTTAGACTTATCCTGGGGGGAGGGGAAAGACGATAAGACAGCTTAACCAAATTGTGAGCCTCAGTGGAGGAAGCCCTAACTGACCAGCGATTATGTTAACCACCGGAATGGTGAGAAAAGTATTCTAAGCAAAGCCTAATGTGACCAACTGACGCGTTATTACGAATTACGTTTCATATCTTGTATTAGTGTTTTGTTTTCCTCAGTGGCCTATGTGAATATGGAGTTTTATTTTTAGGTTTTTCATGTTTCACAAGAAAGCGAGCACACAGTACGTCCTCAATCTCTCCTGAACAAAGTCCAAGAAATTCTAACGATAACGCAAATAGAGATGAACCTATTCAACTTGTTAAAGGTAATTCATTCAATCTATTAAAATGCTCAATTGTATACAAATTAAGTTGACCATGATATTACTAATGATGAAATTTTGACACTTGAACCACCTTCTTGACTATAATTATCGAACCAATAGTTTTAAAACATCAATCTGATAAAAACAGCATTTGAAGCTGAATCGGTTCAAGACCTAATATTTCTGATAGAAAGAATAAACAAGGTGAACGAAAAAACAGGACTCATGAATTTCTTAATTTCTTCTATAATAATAAAGAAAATTTATTTAACACTTGAACTTCTGTTTGGGTATGATTTGAACCCAAAAGTTTGAGTAACCTGGGACGCTTTGCGAACAAGTTATGTTTTCTCAAGTATATTTTCTGATTATTGAACATATCCACACTTTGGTAGTATCACACTCATGGTATTGTATATCCATTCATGTTTCAAGATTTGAAAAAATACTATTTTAAAAAAAAAGTTTTTATTTCTGATTTAAATACAGTTACAAGAAAAGACAGTTTGACGCAAAGTGAAGGTGAGTTTTAATTATTCTTAAACTAAAGCTAAATTTTTATATAAATTTTATTAAGATATCTACATTTTCAGCAAAAAACAATTGGTTGAATTTAAAAAATGATGTTGAATGTTTTTTCGCGTATTGTGATTTTTTTATGACATGTTTATATGTGGGTGAGCTCTGTACGAGCAGGCACTGAGTTGTAAGGAGATACTTACCGTAATTTGGAGGTACAGAAATATGTTCGGTTTGACATTGCCTGGGTGAGGAGGTGTCATGGGGTTTGAGCCTGCGATATGATCGTAGTTAAATCTAACGCTTCAAATCACTAGGCCACCATACCGATGACACTGTTTGTTCATATTTTTTTCATAAGGAAAGTTTATATTTTACATATATTAAAACCTTATATCGCAGAACCAGAAAATCAATCACCGAAATCCGCTGCAGTTCAACTTGAGCCGGTCCAAGAGGAAGATGAAGAAGATATTGAAGAACTTGACGATTCTAATGGAAAAGGATCCTATCAAATAACTGGAGGAAAACTAATTGGACAACAATTTACTGCATTGTTGATTAAAAGATGGATTCATGCAAGGTTTGACATTTTATATGATTTGTAGTTGATGTACTTAGGTTGCATCCGTAGTATAGCAGGTGTTTATAAACTCTCTTCGCAATATAAATCTTTAGGCCGTATATCTTGCAGTCTTTAAACATTTTACATGTTGTTGTTTGTTCAGGAAGTTTTTCACTTTTTATTAACTCAAATGGTGGTTCTTAAACTTTCGTGATCAGTGGCTTCTTTCAAAAACTCTGACTAGTGGGACCCCTGAAATTAGCTTTTAACGCTATTCAATCAGTAATTCCATGCGCTACGTCTATTAATAAAAGCCGAATAATGGTTCATAAAATCGATTGATGATAACCGTTTTTCCATTTTCTCGATAGGCGAAATCGGAAAGGAATTTTTGCTCAAATTATCTTACCATCTGCATTTGTACTCATCGCTCTATGTCTCACTCTGATTTTACCTCCTTATGATGGTCAACCCTCCCTCGAATTACAACCATGGATGTATGGGGACAATCAGTACACTTTCTTCAGGTATATTTAACTTTCAATTTCTACTTGTATTTGTGAAGAAGTTTATTATTACACTGAAAATAAAAATTTACTTAAATCTAATAACATTTTCGCCAAGTGTTGCACTACCTGAAAATACTCAAAAGAGGTATTCATCTTGGTATTGGCTGGCACTTATACTGTTAGTTCCTCTTATAACTATTAGCCCAGTAAGTCAAGTCCTAATTTCAGTTTTGGATATAAGTCCTCAAAATCCAGGCTTGAGCCAAGTCGAATTATGGGCCATCTAAGTCTCGAGTCTAATCCAATGTCGATCATTGAATTAGGTCTCACTGGCTATGAGTTGATAATGAATTTGAGTCATTTCATTTAGTTGACTCATTTTGCTCAGAGGTGGTTCATTTTTACTTCGGAGTGAAGGCAAATATCTTGCTTTGAGTAAATTTTCTTCTCATGCAAACATCACTTTTTGATCTGTTGGGATCAAAGTCCAGCTTACATCGTGTGTGTGTCAAAAGATGCAAACTGAATTTTCAAAGTTGATATCATGTTTACCCTTTTTTTGTTTCCAGCAATGATAATCCAAACAACACAGACTCTTCATCCATATCTGATGCATTAATTGATTCTCCTGGTTACGGCACCAGATGTGTTGATGGATATAATATAATGAATTATGGAGATTATTTACTCGACTGCATACCATCAGGAGGTAATTTTTATAAAAAGTTACGGGGAACATTTTGTCATACAGGGTGACCCCCCAAAAAAACATAACCCATAAATTTTCCAATTTTACAAAAATGAAAAACCTTCAAGGTTTCAAACGTTGTACTTTAGTGAAATTTCTCTGTGAATCTAGATTGCAGCTTGCATCATTTCTTTGAAAATTAGAAAATTATGCAAACTTGCAGCCCTGTTATTTTAAATGAGAGTTCATTGTTTGATTACTGCCTATCTTTACAGTTGATGAATGGAAAGTTGACAATGAAACAAAATCACGAAGCCAAATGGTGGATTCTAAGAACTTAACGGAATGTATTTGTTCAACTGCTGATGAAAGAGTTCTACTTGCAGGTAAGCTATTGAGTTGAACAAAAATTTGCATAAAATGTAGATTTTTTGACATTGGAGTATTAGGTTGTATTAAGATATTAAAAATTTTACAAACTTTTTGTTTTAATTTTACTGTATACAAATAATTAAGGATAACCTCTGCTAGTTCATTCAAGAGTAAATAGATTCGCGCTCAAATTCCAATTACTTTTGCTTATTAATAGCATTATACGGAGCATGCATATTTTTATGTATTTTTGTAGACATTGGAGTATTTGGTTGTATTAAGATGGAAAATTGATCGAATAAAGATAGTGTATGAAATACGATGTTTGTTGACATTGGAGTGTTTGGTTGTATTAAGATAGAAAATTGATCAAATGAAGGGGGCTCCCGAAGTATGCGAACCAAGATGGCGGACATCGGAATGTAATATGTGTACTAGGTTAGGGTTAGGCCATAATTTTAGGTATAAATACTACGGGAGGCTCTTGGCTAGTCTTCGAACTGATAATAGGACTAAAATAAAACCCTAACCTGTTACCCATGTTACGTTCCGATGTCCGCCATCTTGGTTCGCATACTTCGGGAGCACCAAATGAAGATAGTATGTGAAATACGTATGTTTGTTGACATTGGAGTATTTGGTTGTATTAAGGTGGAAAATTGATCGAATGAAGATATTGTATGAAAAGTGTCCCACTGGGGTATGGAACTGCACAAAATCTATGTCCATTACATTTTATAAATTTATTGCACTATCATTTTTAAATTATGTATTATAAATTTTTAAGCATATAGTCTTTTGAAATTTGCAGAGTGCCCACTTGGTGCTGGAGGATCCGAAACTCCATATTTGAAAACAAACACAACAGACACTGTGTACAATATGACTGAAAGAAATGTTGCTGATTGGTTAGTAAAGACAACTGACAGGTAAAACACTCATATCTTGGTTTGCTATTTTGAGCCAATAGATGGATGAATTGTCATTTCAGTCTCTTTTAATATTGAATTTCCAACGTCAATTGCATCTCAATGAATAGTATTAATAAAGGAGCGATTATTCAAATATATGGATACAGAGGTCAAAAAGACGAATATGGCCACTGAAATGTCTGAAAAATTCCATCAAAATGTTGAAAGAAATTTTACCGAATGTCATATGAAAGTGTGCCCATGAATTATAAAAATCAGCAAAGTATGCGGTGAAATATCAGGCCTGTAGGACTTAGAGAAAATTTGAAGAATTTTTACCGACTTCCATCTATCTTTTAATATTGAAATCAATCAGTTGTTTATTTGTGTATAAAAAGATTTTTCTTACAATAACCCTAACAATAACAATTTTGCAAAACTATTCATGATTCATTCAGTGTACAAAAAGTCACACCATGGTATTTTACCATATAATAATTAATGTTATTAAGTACCTCTTCAAACTCTTTATTACGTTATTCAAATTCTTCATTGTTATTTCTAGATTTATTGAAAGAAGGTATGGTGGACTGTCAGTGGGAGAGAAATACAATGCTTGGTTTGAGCAAAGTACTATCGACAATCTTGTAGATTTACTCGCTAGGCTAAATCAGACAACACCAGATAATAAAGAGCTTCTAATTTTTTTGGAAAATATGTGGCGAACAGAGAATGGACAGGTTCGATTTTAACCTTTTTCCAACACATTGATAGAGAACATCCCTTTATAAATGTATTTGGGAAACTTTGGAATTTTGGTCCGTAATTTTTTTTAAGGAAATATTCTCAAAGCAAGGTCACACTCACTCACTCGGAAATATAGAATTTTGATATCTGAAAGAGGTAGCGGGGATCACTAATGTGCCAATTGGTGCTCAGACTATAAATTACTATTGTGCAGAATTGAGCATCAGTAAATACTGTTCGAGGCGTGACAATATGACAACATATTAAGTACAAGCACTGGTGTATAACGATATGTGAAATGATACTGTTTTGGAAAGATTTGATTTTTTTGCAGGTTTGGTTTGATAACAATGGATTTCATGCTATGCCTGCTTATCTGAACATAATGAGCAATGGACTGCTAAGATCTAAGCTTCCTGCTGGAGCAAACCCTTCTGAATATGCAATCACCGTTTATAATCATCCTATGAATTATACAAAGCAACAAGTCAGCCAGGCTGCATTGTGAGTTTTCTTTTTATCAAATGCTTCAAATTTTCTATGACCTTAGTTTAAAAGCTGATCTTTTTATTTACAGGGCACAAACAGCGATTGATACGGCAATTGCAATTGTAGTTGTGTTTGCATTGTCATTTGTACCTGCTAGTTTTGTCATCTTCCTAATTGACGAGCGAATTACGAAAGCAAAACATCTGCAGTTTATAAGTGGTGTTGACAGACTCATTTACTGGATTGCTAACTTTGTTTGGGACATGGTATGTCGGATAGACATGAAATCTTTAATTGTATGTAAAAATTGTGTTTTTTCACCGACTTTTTCATGCTACAATAGGAACAACTGAAGAAAAGCGGACAATATAGTTTAACCAATGTTTCAAATGTTTATGCAAACACTTGAACTAGGCACTGAATAGAAAATATAGGCCACTGTATATACGTATAACTGGATGGAAGTTATTCATATCATCGACATCTATCTACAATCATCACAAGGAATTATTTAGATCACATTCATACATTTTGTGGGCATTTCTGAATACCATGTCTGACACCTCATTCAGGGTGTAATAAATGGGGTTGGCAATGCTGAACCGATAAGATTCTGGTCCTTACAATAGTTGTTTCTTACATATCGTTGGATACATTGGCTGCTTGTAAAGGCCTAATATGGAGAAAACAGCACAAATAGAGTATTGAATATAAAAACATAAGTTTTAAATTTTAACATGATTACATCTTTAAAATTATAATTCGTTGTTTTCAGATCAACTACTTGATTCCAATGATCATTGTTGTCATCATATTTGTCTGTTTCCAAACAAAAGCTTACGTCTCTCCTCAGAACTTACCGTGTCTTATATTGTTGATGCTGTTATATGGATGGTCTGTAACACCGATGATGTATCCGTTCAGCTTTGTATTTGATGTAAGTGAAAACAATTTTTTTCTAGGGAGAATTTATAAATTTACCATATGCTTGAGATTTACACGCAGTGCTGAAGAATCGGTGAAAATTTATATATAATTTGAAAACTTCTTTGACTGCTAGCCTAAAATTTTGACTTTTGGCTTTCCCTAGACACCAGGTTGAAGATTTTGACTTGGCCTCCAGCTCTAAGCCTTGAGTAATGTCTATTTAGAATTCCTAGTCAAGTTGAGTTTTGACGGGAAGTCTGAAAGTCCTATTCAACCCCAGAGAATTAAAATTTTGGACTCTACTTTGAATAAGAGGAGTTTAAAAATATGACTCAGACTCAAATATTAATGCGAACATTTTCAACTCCAAAGCCTTCTTTGCGTAAGCTTTATCTTAACATTGGTCTTCGTTTTTTTCTTTTGAGGCTTGTTTAATACAGCATCATGAACGTTTTTTGAAAAAAAACTTACATATAACCACTCCTGGGTAACTTGAATTCACTTAAGCATTCATCTGATATAAAAACTTATTCCAATGGGACTACAAGCCAATACTAATATTCTAAGGTTTGGCTAGTGCAAAGCTTTTGGTAATGGTATCAGTCAAAGATATTTTCATCAAACTATAACCTCAAATATACTAATTTTGTTCAACGATATGATTCAACTGTTGTCATTAGAAATATATAAACAAAAAAAGGAATTTCACTTCTTCTAAGCAAATCATAGAAAAGCTTCACCATCGATCTTCACCATCAAAATTTTTCAGCTAATGTTGTTGAAATATTATTTTTCTTTTATTTATAGGTTTCAAGTACAGCATACGTTGTTTTAACTTGCGTTAATTTGTTTATTGGAATCAACACGAGCATTGCTACATTGATTCTCGATGTAAGTTCGTTTTTATACTTTTGGAAATATTCAAGTGTAAAAGTGAATAGCTTTTAATCATGGATTTCTCCATTCCCACCACTGAAGGTATATTTATTGCATAAATTTGTCAGTTGGTTAGGAATTGGAAATGATTAATGTGAAATTGGTTCTTCTAGCTATTTTGGAAATTTTATTTTTTACATCACAGCTCCTTGAAGGTGATGAGAATCTGCAAAGAGTGAATGACATCCTACAGAAAGTTTTCTTGATATTTCCACATTATTGCATGGGACGTGGACTCATTGTTATGGCAGTGAATCAAGCCACTGCTGATGCTTATGCCAGATTTGGTAAGTTTTGTTGAAAGTTGTAGTGAGTACGATAAAAAAAATTTCCCTGCGCCAGACTCTTCTACCAATCTTGTCTTAAATTTTTTTTGGAAGAATAATCAGCTTTTCATTGTTTCTAATTCTTTCTTTCGCAATTAAAATATGGAAAAATATCCACATTCACATTCTATTTTAGGATCGTGCCTGTTTGCTCATTTTCAAAATATTTTATCCGATGTAGGATCAAACGTGAAGTCAGTTGCTCTCATCTATATAAGAATAATTGAATAATTTAGGCCTAATGCTTTCGTAGGCATGTGACCTAGCGGTTAGTGTTAGCATCGCAGGTTCAAATCCTGTGCTCACCGCTTCTCTTGGAGTGTAATAAATTGGGTAGGCAATACAGAACCAGAAAGATTCTTGTTCTAAAAATAATAGTTTTCTGTATATTAGTGGTTATTTGTACAGGGCCTTGTTCAGAGAGAAAGCATGAAATAGCGTCAAATAAAAGAAAGATTACATTCTTTATTCCACAACAATGTCTTATATTTATACAGGTATTAATTCATTTGTTGATCCACTCAGTTGGGATCTTGCTGGAAAAAATCTTGCTGCTATGGCTATTACTGGTGTGGTTTTCTTTGGAATTAACCTACTAATACAATATAGGTAATTTTACAGTTATTTAGATATTTAATGATGTTTCACTTAAGCTATGCTATTTGAAGAAAAGCAGTTATGTTATTACTCCTCCAGATATTTAACTCTTTCAGAACAGAGATAATGAGCCTAATTAGCTGCAATCGGCCGGATAAATTTCAAAATATTCAAACACCCACAAAATCCGTAACATCTACCCCATAAACTTAGTGAAAATATCCCTGAGCGCAGAAAATCATTATCTACAATAATCCACCCTCGAGATGGCGACCGAGCGCGTGAGACGTCTTTGGGTAGAGCTCAAACTCAACGTGATTTTGTAAAATAAAAAGTTACGTTTTCGCGACTTCAAAAAGTGTCGCTCTTATAAATTAACTTGTGCAATATTGGATGGGCGCATATGGTTAATATTTGGTTAGTTTGTAGTTCATGATTGATTATGCAGAGGAAAACTCGCAGAAACAAATTATTTTGAACCGTTTTGGAGAAATTACTGCTTGAACAGGGGCAGAAAACGATTTTTTGGCTTTGAGAAGCAAAAACCGCAGTATTTATCTGGCGCCAATATTCAACTTACAGCTGTGAAAATTCGTCCAATTGAAGATATAAACTAATACTCTTCATAGAAAGTTTCATAAAAATTCTAGTTTCGACCATTCATGAGATATATTGATTGTTCAACATGGGGGTGTCGATGCTTTTTGCCGCCAGTGAGAAGCTATGTTATTTCAGTATTTATGATACTGTTGCGGCCGATAAACAACAATGTTGACCCCTGAAGATGTAGAGTAGGGGTCGGCAAACTTTTGTCGGTCGCGGGCCAAAATTAAGGGTTGCAAGTCATTAGCGGGCCGCATATATTTTTAGTACAAAGTTGAAAACTGAACGGATGGATGTTACTTTTTATAATAAAAACCAAGCAGTGATACAGCTCTCGAATAAATATAGATTTATTTCCTCATTACATTGCATCTCAAAAAGTTCCATTAGAGTATTTTCGGTGCCATTGAACCCTTATCATCAACTTTTCTGCGTTTTGTTGCCATTCATATGAATACATTCCCGGCCGACGCGACAGACTTAAAATGTATTCATATGAATCCCGCCGCTCTCTAAGATTTAACAATGTAATAGCAATAGTATTTTGTGTTTATTTTTGCCTCTGAAATTATTCTGTTAGCAAAAATTTCCTACATTGAAGAGTAAACATGAATTTTGCCAATACATACATATCAGAATTACACTTGAACATTACACCTAAATATTAAATAGGGAATTCTAGCATAAGCTCTTCAATAAGTAATATTACGTCACCTGTACTTAAATACATTATACCAGCATTTCCCAATCTTGGAGGGCTTTCTTTAAAGGCAGACTTTTGTTGTTTTCGAAGGGGAAATACAAATATCCATGTAAATTTGGCGAAGGGTGGAATATATCAAGAGAAGGTTGATAACCACTGCATTAAAACTTCTTGCTTTGTTTCTGTAGATTCTTTATTCGTCCTACTGTTAATGAAATCCCTGAACCAGCGTTTAATGAGACAATGGAAGAAGATGTCATCAATGAAAAAACTCGAATCTTAAATCATCAAAATCCTAATGACATTTTGCATGTCGAAAATCTATCGAAAGTTTATGAGAAATTTCCCATGAGAAAGGGATTACTTGCTGTTGATAGGTAGGTATTTTATACCAGTGTCTTGATCCTGTAATAGTGTTTAATTCTGTGAGTATTGGTATATGATGGTTACTTCGTGTCCATTTTACTCGAAATTTTCTAGTCTGTTCAATTTTTTTTTTTTACATTTTTCAACTTATTTCGATCATTATTGGGGTGGGTGGGGGAATGCCTAAAAATTTGCCTGAAACTTCATAGTTTGTTTGTTGATTGGGGCGAGATTGCCCTCTGTAATTTGGGTTGGTGGCCTAAGGATTGAATTTTCAGTTTTAACTATGATGGTATTGCGAGTAAAATCTTGGTTCAAATCCCACTCCCACTACCTCACCCAAGTGTAATAAATTGGGTAGGCAATTCCGATCGGAAAGATTTCTTACCTGAGAGTGACTGCTTATGAAGAGCCTTGTTCAGAGCAAAAGGATAATTTTAAGGATCGTTACTGTCAGAGTCATTATTCTCTGGCATATGCGTATGCTCAGCAGTGAAAGCTTATGTTATTCTCATCATCTTTTACTATTAATAGAATGTGTGTTGGAGTAGGCGGGGGAGAGTGTTTCGGATTGCTTGGAGTGAATGGTGCCGGTAAAACTACAACTTTCAAAATGCTAACTGGAGATGAGATGGCAACAGCCGGTGATGCAAAAATATGCGGAATGAGTATTAACCAAAATATTCGAGCAGTTCAACAAAACTCTGGATATTGTCCTCAGTTTGATGCACTGAATTCACACTTGACTGGTAAGTTCAGTTTAATGATGAATTATAGAGGGTGTAACATGTAATATTATTTCATTTTGTCTTTTTATATAAAGTATGGTATTCATTTTTGCTCATGGTTAGAGTATTTATAGTGTTTTTCACAAATGTGCCTTACAATTGCATTGAATTGGTACGTGCTACATACTGATTTGTTACTCACCGAAGTGAGGAGATTTTAATTTACGAGTTGTTCGTCAGTTTGTAGGGCAGTGTTAATTTACCGAGCATCTTCGTTCAGAGTGAAAGGAGTATAAATACGACATGTAAAAAATTTGGTTTGGTTTTTAATGCCGATAGATACGGCAGTGGAAAATACATAGGCCATCTTCTCACTGCTCAGCCTGCAAAAATAAGTAAAATCCAATTTTTTAGGTTTTGAGCATTTGCAACTGTATGCACGTCTACGGGGTGTCCCACCTGAAGAAGTTGATGTCGTGGCTAACTGGGGAGTCAACAAACTCGGATTGAAACAATATGCTCATAAACCCGCTGGTACATACAGTGGAGGAAATAAAAGAAAATTATCGGCTGCTATCGCGTTCATCGGATGTCCTCCCGTTATTTTCTTGGTTAGAATAAAAAATTTCATCAACTTATTGCACGCACATTTATAGAGTTTACAGATGACACTTATGTGCCATGTTGTTATTGACATTTGCGACTTATTTTTATTTTACATAGCTTTATTAGGGACTAATCACTATTTGGCGTTCAATGCGCAACTACAAAGGGCATTAAAAATGTCAATTAATAAATTTTGCGGTTACTTATTTTTTCAAAAATTCTTTTTTAGTTAACTTTTCAACCCGGAAGTCAGAAGCATTGAAATGCATTTATCTGCACTTTGTAATATATTTACTGAAAAGACCAGACCCCAATAATTAGGAAGTTTTGCATACGGGTCTTTGGTTAAAAAAGTAAACACTACAAACAAAGCCTAACCAGACTGATTCATTCCTTCATATGAAAGTTATTATTTTGTCTTCCTAGGATGAACCAACTGCTGGAATGGATCCAGGTGCCAGGAGATTTTTATGGAAAAGAATTTCTGAAGTTATTAAAGTTGGAGATTACAATACTGATGGCCATAATAGATGTATTGTGCTTACGTCGCATAGTATGGAAGAATGTGAGGCGTTATGTACTCGTCTTGCTATTATGGTCAATGGAAAATTTCAATGTATAGGAACTCCACAACATCTTAAAAATAAGTGAGTCTAGCAAGTTGAGGGTATATAAGTTCTGTTACAAGAAGTAGCAACTGGTGATAGAGAATATTGTGGGCAAGGCAATTTGTATAATAAGATATGATGTTCATGCATTTATCCTGGGGAGGGAAAACCCAAAAAGTCGACTTTAGCATATGACACTATCTTGTCGGAAACATCCAATTGTTCTGTTTGAGATGTTCCAATCTGGGAATGTATGTTTATTTATTCAGACATCATGTACTTTGTGCAGATGTCCTGTGAATATTTTTAATTTAGTGAAGAAAATTTACCTCTGTTAAAATTTGTGAATGTATGCTTACAATTTTCTTATTCTTCACAGATATGGGAAAGGATATACTGTGTCAGTACGTGTAGGTGGTGAAGAATCTGATTTAAACAAAGTTTTAAGTTTTCTTCTTGATGGTTTCCCAGGAGCTGTTTTGAAGGAAAGACATCATAATATGATTGTGGTGAGAAACACTTTTCTATATATCAAAACACCCCATAACATAGTAAACAGAATCATGTTTCATGCCTTGCTCAGGCAAGTACATTGAAATTACCATTTCACAACAAAAATGAGAGACGCGAAGCGAAATCTATCTTTGTGTTGAATATTTATCTCGGAGCAGCAAGATGATATATTTCCAGACGCTGTGGGAGGAGCTTTTTAGTGACAGCCAACCAAAAGGCTGTGTGCTTAGGAAAAAAAACAGTAATGCGTGCAAATGTACTATATATATATCTTTTGACAGTTACAACTTCCACTTGAAGTAGTCAAACTTGCTGAAGTCTTCAAACTGATTGAAACAAATAAAACAAATCTTCATATTGAAGATTATTCTGTCAGTCAAACAACACTGGACGAGGTATGGACAGCCTTTTTTCTTTATTTTGGCTTCATTCTTCTATTAATTGTACAATATATAGAGTACAGGGATACTGTGTATCAACTCGTGATCTCTCTTACCTTGTCTACTTTCTGTCTCGGATCTGTATGTGTCCATTTCCACAAGGATACTTGAATAGGATAGTATTGAAAGGAAAATTAAGAATATAATCTCATAATCTCTTTTCACGAAATAGCAAGTAATATTAGTGAACTTTCGCTAGATAAACCAAATTGATTCATACCTTCCTTTTTTTGAATTTTATTATAGTAACTTGAGAGAACGCAAGTCATTTGGATTATGTTTTTCAGAGCAAATAACTTTTGTGCGTAGCTTCTCAGATTACTGAAGCTTTTGGGCACAATCCGATTCAAACAGAAGTTCAAATGTTCAAGAGTTAAATTTGCTCACGCACACATACCAATTACAATTTATCTTATATTCAGGTATTTGTTAGTTTTGCAAAACATCAGACTGATGGTGAAGACCAGCCTGTGATGATAGCTACAAATTCACAAAACAGCGACAACAACTATGAAATGAGTGAAACAATGAAACAAGATGTGATTGCATAAATTTCAACTCGTTTTCATGTTTTTGTAATGCATTACCGTAATTTATATTTTTCCATGCAGCACAATTTCTAGTTGTAGTTTATTCAAATTATCATTATATCATATTATAACTTTTTATATAATCAAGTGCCGAAATGAAATTTTTCTGTAAATATGTGATAGTTACTGGTTGAAATAAGTCTCGTTTGTATTTACTGAAAAGACCAAAATACTGAAGTTGAAAAAAGAGGTAGTTTTGTTTTTGCAGGGGAAATTTAGGGACGTTTTATGATGACCACCCCACATGTTTTTCAAACGATATATATCTCTCATTTATGTGTTTACTATTGCATATTGCCAAATAATAGTTTGTACTCGTATGCTTTGCTTACAGCAAATTAATTATCTTGAAGTAAAGTTATTTATTGTCGCGCCCTTGTTTATCTTTATTTCTATATGTTCCTAAGTGCAGCATGATCATGAGTACCATCCTTAAAACTGACTAATAATTTGCTATTAGTGTCACTATCAGCTGCTGGCTGAATCTCCTCTACAACTATGTGCAATTTGAATTCAGTTTTGTTGTTTTTATGTTGTTCAATTGAATGCAAATGCACTACAAAACTTTCATTAATGCAGTATTTGTGATTGCTCCCGGCTACTTTACTCCTTGTTTCAAAATTCCGTTTTTGAATGAATCAACCATTTTCCTATTGTATTTAGTTTGAAACTCTTAAAATAATGATTTCAATGGTTTTAAAATATTATATTAATATAGTTTGAACATTTATCTGCCAATTTTAAGTGTAGAATAGAGTAGTGTATAAAAACCTAAATAGTATTTGATATCATTTTTTTTCATGTCTAGTTACTTCAATTGCAATCAATGCAAATTGTGATGCAACAATGCAATGTTTTTTGTATATAATCATAATTCGATCATCTATCAACATCCTTTTTTTTATTTTTGCTATGAATTAGCAAGTGATTAGTTACTGAACTTAAACTTATACCTGTCGTAATTGACCACCAATATTGAATAATATTAGAATTACCTAATTTAGTGCAGAATATTACCTTCTTGCGTGAGTTCAAATTTATCTATCACATTGTGGATTTTAATACCTGTTGAAGTTTGAGGGTTTTGAACTACCGGTACCTTTTTTATGAAATAAATTGCATAGATTGAATGAGAACTTAGTATAGACGTCGTTCGTTCCAATAACTTTGTATAACTAATCACAAGAGTGAATTTAATGTATGTTTTATGTTAATTAAGTAATTATGTAAACATAACGCAAAATACCATCTTCAGCTATTCTATGCGAAAATGTGGAATAGCAAACCTTTAATAAAATGGACCATATTCTGAAGTTTTGTCACAGTTTCGACAAAAAATTCTGATATCCTTTTATGTCTTTTAATTAGATGCATGGAATTTGTATTTTATTGGTACTAATTGTAAGTACTAATTGTAGATTCAGAAAATAATTTTTATTTTTACATGCATTTGCACTAATATTGTTTCATATTCTGTAAATTGCTAATCATGTTACGTTTACAGTACAGTGAATGTAATCTGCAGCATGTAAAATAAATGAAATATTTTGACTTTCTTGCGTTCGTTTTTATGCCCCAACTGGATAGGATGGATTTCGTGTTAGAGCTCTTTGTCGCTTTCGAGTAAGAAGCATGGTTGACCGAGGTCCAATATCGGAGTTTTAAGGGTTCGAGATAAAAATTACTGTTTCATTTTTTATGCCATTAAAAGTACACATTGCAGTTACAGTTATCGTCCATAGCCTATTCCTCGAAACGGCCTTTAAGAATGTATAAGCATAGTTTTGCGGCTCATTTGCCGACACTAAAGGCGATATCTGCTTATACTGTACGATGATAAAAAGCAAGGTGTGAGTTTCAAATTTCATCATTTATTTCTGTGAAGTTCATACTGTAAATGAAACTAATCAATTGAAAGTTTCAAAGGAGCACCGTATCAGGTGGCGCGAATAATTTACGAAAAAATTCGTACAAATATGGATTTACATATTTATCCCGGGGGAGAGGAAAGCCGATAAGACGGCTTATCCATATGGCGAACCACGGCCTCTCGTCCGGATTGTTTGTTTTCGGAAGCATGGACTTGGTGGTGGAGGAAGCCGTAACCGACCAGCGGTTACGTGAACCACCCAACGACGGCGAGAAGTCCAGCAATCCACCATCCCTGCATGGGATTCGAACCTGCGAACCCATGCAGAGTAGTTAGAGGTGCGGTGGCGAGCGTATTTCTAACGCTTAGCCCCTTGAGACACACCGCCGCGCCAGACTTGACTTGTCAAATATTCCCATACCCGACATTGACAAGAGGCCATTATTTGTAATATCAGTAAGCTGTCCTATCGGCTTTCTTCTCCCCCGAAATAAATATGAAATTCATTTCCATTACCGAATTCTGACGATTTAAAGAAGGGAAGTGGCCGGTCAGTGTTGATGTCATAAACATGGACTATCAACGGCTGCTCTCTCTTCGCTGCAGCGATGTTGTGGTTCGTCATTTTTGCCGGTAGATTCAACTCGCCTTTGTCTATTTGTTCACTTGTTCGATCTGTCGATTTGCTTCAGATTGACTGAATTCTGGAGCCTAGTGCAGAATTTATGTTATTAGAGTCAGAATATGTACAATATTTTATGATATATCCGTTTTGGATAAAGTAATTCAGTGATCCGAATCCCAAGATTAGAATGACATTCAGACATTGCAAAGTATGAAAGCAATGCAGTAATGCAGTAATGAGTGAATACAGAAATGAGTCGGCAATTTAAAAGTTAGTAAAGGCAATTTAAATCTTTAGCTGTCATGTGGCGTTTTGAAGCATGCCCATATTATAACAATCATAAGACAGTAAGAAGAGTTTGCAACTTCTTGCAGACTTCTGAACTTGGATGTTTTATTAATTAATTCAGTAATTGTTGAAATATTCTACAGGAAGTCATTCAGCCATTAGACGCAGAGGATTTACAATTCAAACTGGAAAGGGTCTTGTTACTAAATTCTAAAATGAAATATCGTATCTATAGAAACAAGAAAATAATATCATCACAGATTCGGTAATAAAGAGTATGCTGTATGATGTAAAAGGATCATTAGTCTAGATCACCTTAATTCAGTAATTAGTATGTCTGTATGTAGTACTGAATTAAGTTCTTACTTACTCTTGGATTTGAAGATCGTCAATACGGTATCTCATTCATATTACATTCTGACATTACTGTATTAATCCATATCTACTGTATCTATGTTTATTTGCAAATTGAAAATTTGCTTAACGTTTAATATATCACTGTATCTGTAAAATATTGATAGAGATTGAGTGGACATTTTATAAGATAAAAGATAAAATGTTATATGATTTACAGTTTTTGTTGTAATGAATTATAGATAACTTACTTCTGTACTTGTTGTAAATATCGCAAACATCACATACTTGTTTAGTTATTTTGTGAAATGATTTATCTCTGAAATCTCTTGAACAACAAAATGCCGAGGAGGAAAGCTCTTAAAGTTGTTGTAGAAGTAGAGTTTCATGCGGTATGTGCATTCCTTTGTTATTCTGATAAACTTTATTTACTCTTCCTCGTAAAACATTGAAAGGATTTGCTCTAAGTAATAATTGCAAACATATCTTATTATCGTTGGTTCTCAAACTTTCATGATTAATGGTCCCCTTCAAAAGCCTACCAACTAATGTGGCTGCTTGCTCTTCTATTGAATTAGCTAATTGTGCTTTTAATGCGTTTCATCAGTTTAAAAAGTTTATGTGCTTCGTTTAAAAAAAAGCTATTTAATTTAATGTAGTCAATGAGGCCTTTGCTCGTGGGCCCCCAGAGAACTGCTTCGTGGCTTCTTATGGGGGTCAAAGCCCCAGTCTTAGAAACTCTGTAATAGATGAAAATGTTCTACTCAGTGTTGGCAAGGTTATGGTAACATTATTATTCGTGATGGGATGGGAAATACATTCAGGCATGGCTCAAGTATGATATTTTGTAACTGTGATGAATTGGTTATATATATATTTTTTTCATTTTTCAGGTCACATGTCCAGGAGTATTTCTTCCTGCCAGAGAAGATGTTTTCTTAAATGTTGAAATATTTGGTCAATTAAAAAGAACTCAATATCATCCACCTGTTTTTCCTTTTTTATTTCACGAAAGAGTGAGAATAATTTTTCTTACCATAAATTCTATCTTAGGTTAGATGCCATCAGTTCATATTTTTATTTTATCTGGTATATTCTGAACTTACTATAACTGTTGAAGCAATTCATATACCGGTAATCTTTTTTCTGCTGTATTTTGAAATTAATGACGATAATATTTTAAACTATCATAGTGGAATATACCACCATATCATATGTTTGTCAATATTTTCTTGTAACAATGCCCTAATATATTAACAGTTAAATTTTGAGTCATTTTACATTCTTATTTTCTTTAATTTTCAATTTATATTTAAGATACGATTCGAGAAAGTGTTTTGCCAAGCTACTGATCCTATTCAAGTTGCTCAAGAATTATGCTCTGAATCTGTTAATATGGAACTGATTCAACTTAGTTATCCAGGTAGGTAATAGACCTATTTTTATTTTGTGTGATATGAATTACAGGTATGGACCATATATCCTCGCATTTAGCCGAGTTTAAAACTAACAAAAAATTTGCCAAAGTAAGGGGTCGTGTCATATGCGCATAAAATAAATGAAATAAATGATCGCACTTAAAATAAATGACATTAAGCTAACTCAATTTCAACAGCTACAACTCAACCATGTTAAGTGCACACGGTAATAGCGATGGTTGTCAATTGTCATACAAAGGATCACTTGCGTGTTTTGTAGGATCAGCTGATATGCGAATTTTTATAAATTGACCGATTTAAGGCCGTATTTAGGAGGTCGGCTTATATGCGAGATCGGCTGGTATGTGGGGATATGCGTATCATTTATTAGTTCTCCTCTAATTGTAAAGCATCACACACAAATGTGATTGGAATTAGACAAATATAGTTATTTTACAAACCATATTCCAGGTGGAGAACTTCTTGGAACATACACAGATAATGCAAGAGATTTTTTATTTCCAACCCCCAAAGTTAGTCCAACCTATCCCGGTGTAGATAGAGAAGTTTTATTTCAAAGAACTGCCTCATTTCCAGGTAAACTTATACTATATCTATACAATAGGTATATTATTTAGTCGTGAAGTTTGTTCCCATGGATAGAAAGGCAAAGTTAACACGCTATAGTTTTTCTTTTGAGCTACAAGAAATAGATTTCTATGAAGTGCAAAAAAGCTAAGTAACTAACTCATATTAAATTAATGTCTCTCTGCTCATTATATTTTTCTAGAAATCATGTTTCAAATTATACTTGATATGTATAAAGTTCTGAAACATTCCTGACTCACCAAACAATTCATTTATCTTCGAAAATTTCACTGGTAATTTAAAAAGTTATTGAAGCCTAGTTTTTTTACTTCTATCAAGGGATTGCACCAAAACTTGAATTTTCATCCCGAACAATAATAAAAGAGGTGACATCATCTGGTAAATCTTTAGGAGACAAAAAACGAAAAGAACGTCATTTATCAGCACCTCAGCCACTTCTTGCAAACGGTGGCCCAATACCTACACCTACACATAAGGTTTGCACATAGGCTTTATATTTGTATTTTTCATATTTATATCCAGGTCGCCTTACATTAAACTTATCCCTATTTCTAGGTAGTCTAGATAAATCATTGATCTCAAAGTGGGCAATATTGCCCACAATCAGGTCTGGGGAGTTGGAGCCTGGAGCCATGGAGCTGTGACATTTTGGTGAAGCCAAGCTACCAAAACTTTTAGTGGCTTCAGCTCCTAACCATATAATTATTATTTCACATTTGTAATTTTCTAATACCTATAAAGATAAATTATATTTCAAGTTATTATACTGTGTTTTTTTTATCGTACCGTAAGTTTTTTGAAACCCTCATTGTTTTGGGTCCCGCTTCCATGAAACTGCATTTGGGCTGATGTTTAATGTCAGTGGTAACACCTAAAAATGTCAATATGAGTATGAAGCTGCACCCGGAGCCCCTGTGATTTTAAACCAGCTCCCCTGCACTCCCCACAATGGAGAGCAAAAAACAGGAGGGGCGATGGCACGATCTCGGAAAGTCAACTAAAATGTCTATGAATACTAAGATAACTCGTTGAATATCACCTCATCCACAACATTAGAAAAACACCATGTACCTTACTTTAATTACCGGTAGTATACAGTGTATCAATTGATTTGTAATAAATTTGTTTTTAAATTAACGTCCATTTGTATTGCTTTTGGGAAGGGGGAAATAATGATGTATAATGCGCTATAAAGAGGCAATGGATCAATGGTACATGAAAGTTTTAGAATCACTGGTCTAGATCGTTCAGCCATCTGGCATCTCATTGACTACAACCCTGTACAAGGATTATCTCAATCTATGAATCTAATTGATGATTGTAGTTGCTACATTACTATATTATCAGACCAATTTGAAATCATCGCAACTCTTTGTCATCTGCTATTTAAAAGTGTTTCAATTGGGCCATTATTTTTCTTAGCTTCACTTTTCGTCTTCAGCATATCAGAACGCTGGAAGCCTGGAAATGTATATTGTTTCACTTTAATAGTGAAATTTGAGCGTAGTTATTAACTTTTATATCCATTGATTGTAGACAAAAACGAGTAGTGGTATCCGCACAAAAACTTCACCTCAGAAACAGAGAAGTCCTGTTAAAAAAGGCAAAACGAAAAAAAGCAATTCAACAGAAATTGGAAGAGGGAGAACAAATCAACGATCAAAAAGTGCGAACCGAGGTTTGTTAGATTTGTTCCACCAGTACCAGTACAGTTTGCAACTTTTTTCAATGACGAGCAGAGGGCCGCTGGGTACTTGGAAGAGGGCCACGGATCAAGAAAGTTTGAGGATCACTGTCTTTTTATTATGATATATCTTATACAACTTATGAAACCATGGATGAGATTTCTGACCAGGGCTTGAACCCTTAATCTCTAATCCGTATCAGAGTTTCCGACTGTGTTATTGCCTCTTCGCTATTCCTCTCTGAATACCGCAAATATTTTTCATAAATATCTACTTCATCTGCTTCACCTCATTCAATTATATTAAGTAGTACCTGATAAAATTTAATCAATAATTTTTTTTGTTTCAATGCCCACTCTGTATTGCATTCTGTGATGTTCTATCATCCAGCATGTTATCTATTGTAGTTTTGCTATATTTGTTATGATAGATGGTTATATATTTGAGGGTAGCTGTTAGGTAATGCTGATATTTTATTTCTTTGGTATCCAAATACACAGGCATGAATAAGAACTAAGCCTTGATGTACCTTGGGCTTTAGATTTACTTTTGTATTGCAGTCTTACTTCAGTTTAGCATTAAAGGTGAAACTGTTTACTTGAAAATATGCTTGTTTTCAACAATAATCGGCATTTGCTGTTGACGTTTATTTCATGCCTTCCGCTCTAAATAAATCTGTGGGTTCTCATGTCCACTAATGGTGTTGAACATTGAGTGGGCAATGTCGAACAGAAAAGATTCTGGTACCAAACTATAGTAGCTTTCCTATGAATGCTTGTGCAGAGCCTTATTTGGAGTAAAATACATCATATTATTCTACCTACAGCAACAACAATGTGGGGTTATGAACAACCAACTATTGCATCCCGTGCTCGATCTCCATCACCATATACAAGAAGAAGAATGGCAGAGTTGTCAATCAACGATCCATTTGAATCCGCAACCCGTTCAAAACCATTCAAGACTGAGGTTGATAGTAGACCAGAATTCGTTGTTCGAAAGGTATAGGGTCTAATTTGTGTAATAATATTGGATGACTTATCATATTTACTTTATTTCATTCCATGTTACTTGAGTTTACTTTACCTGGTCATCAACAGGGATGGCTCAAACATTCCACAAGTCATTGAAAATACCAATAAGAATATTTGGTATCACAGAATAATTGAGATATATTGCTTTTATAAATTTTCAATTGTTTTAATATCCAGAAGTAAAATTAAGTTTATCTTTTGTCTGACCAGATTATGTTGTATGTTAAAAAACTAAACGAATAAAAATCTAAATTATTCCAAAAATTAAGAATTTGCTATATTCAATATTAGCAACTATGAATGTATGCTAATGTTCTTTTCACTTTGAATAACAATGGTCACTGACCAGTATTTCACATGGCATTTCCCCTGTAACCTATATTTTTCATACTCTTTAATTATCGATGGAAAATGCTAGGTGCCAGAAGATGCATTATCGTTAGAGCGAACTCCACCACCTCCAAGATCACCGTCATGTGAACGTAGGACGCCTCAGTCGCGGAGTTATACACCGACTAGAAAATTGAATTTATGTAAGTAGTATCTATGGGCAGGGAGGGCCTAACTGAATATTTTGTTATTTCGAATACATTCAAAAATAATGTTTTTAAATATGGATTATTGAAGATCGTATCATGTTCAACGAAGCACACAAGTTGAGTGCAGAAATTTGTATTCAATGATTTTGGATTTGAAAATTGGGAATGTTGCAGTAAACAGTGATTTGATACTACAATTGCTAAAAATGATAATATTGGACTTAATAGATTGTGTAGGCACTGCCAACTGAAGAGACTCTGGTTTTTCCAAAAATAGCGGATTTTTTACATATTCTTAGATATCAGTAGCTGCTTGTGCGGGCCTTGTTCAGATAAATATGTATAAAAATTTTAGTTCACATAACTTTTTTTTTCTAAATGGAATTCCATGCGAATAGTCCTACAAAAATATCGTTGTATTTGAAATATGTTGATTTATTAAGTTTGTTATATTTGAAATATTGTATTAAATTTTCGTTCTGGGATATTTCAGCAAATGGTATTATTTGAAAAATCATTATTTGATTTCCAAGCTAATATACCAATTCTTTAACTTTTGTACAGCAAATTTGAACAAGTTTTATTTTCAATTTCCCAAATTTATTGAAATATTTATTTGTGCAAATTTGTCTCAACATTTTTTTTTAAACTTATTCATATGTCTTTTACTTCGAACAGGATTCTGTACTCCCATAGTATGTGTACCAGGTTAGGGTTAGGCCATAGTTTTATTCCGATTTTCCTTATTTAGATTTAGGGGACTGTTTGTGTTAGCCAAGTGAATATACCCCCTGTTCATAGGTTTCAGTCCCCTTACACAACTTGATGTGAAGTAGGCGAACAAAATTAGTTACCTCCATATTTTTTATACATACTTGTGGAGCGCCCATGACTCTGCATGAGCAGCCATTGTTAAGTCAGGAGCTACAATAGTTTGGAAAAACAGGGATCTTTCAAGCATTGCCTACCCAATTATTGCTATATAATCATTAATACATTATTAATAGGTTGTATTCAGAATCAATAAATATTCAATTTTGTTTTTCGCATTATGACTTAAGCATTGATCTACAGGTTCTGTAACTTTCAATGTCATATGCACCTACCGGTAGTTTGCCCAAGATCCTATCTTAACAGTAACTTTACATTCCACCTATGTGGCTAGGGAATAACACGCTACGCTACAATGAAATACATTTTAAATACAAAACAAACAAACGAGTAATAGTAAACAAAGAAAGTTGAGATGAGTCGTTCGTACGTTAGTACTGGCCTTTAAAAACAACTGTCGTACTGTAGTAACAATGGAAAAGCTACTCATTGAATAAGTTGTTGAATACCGGCAGTTAAGTATTTAAGTACTCGATGATCGTACAGTATAAATACCCTTTATTGTAAAATGTGTCCACATCAACTATGGACCGTACATTTGGTATAGTTCTTGTCCTCTATTGTCTATGTTCCAATGAAAGTTGTTTTGTGAGTGAATTCAAGATAGCTTTATATCTTTGTGTATCATTGTTATGTACTTTACCTATGTTCTTCAGGTTAAATATTTCTACTGATTTAAGTTGTAATATAATTCAACATAAATTTGACAATTGATCATAACAGTTAAATTATTTCTTGAATTTGATCCAATGTCCTTTCAAAATATCAATTACTAATTTCTTTATTTAAAACATTTTTATGCCTATTGCCTATTGGTTTCGTAATGATTCTATTTTGGGACTTTGGATATCTTGTTAACTTGTTTTTTATGTGTCTCATTCATATTTACCTAATAATAATAATCGATTTTATGATTTTTTTCCAGCTCCGAGACAAAATGGTATGGCATCTCCTAGAAATGGATATGGTATTCAACTCAGTAACAGCAGTGATGGTATGAAGAATTTCTAACCGTTTTTATTCTCTTTATTAAGATCTAAATTAAAGATCTCAGAATATTTTTATATTGCTAAATGAAAGCATCACCAAAGCACACTTGTTTTTTTATATCCAAGGATGCAAATGCAATACTGCTCTTTTTTTTTGCATGCAAGCTCTTTTTGCTGAATTTTTTTAAAATGCGATTTACGAAATGAAAAACGAAGCCAATCAAATTGGCTATTATAATTAAGGAGAATGAGCCTTTTTATATTTTGATACGACAAAGATATTTTATAAGCGAGCAGGGCGTAATACTATCCCAATGTTGGGCAATGTTTCCGATCTAACCTATCGTTATATGGCCTGGTTGCACTTGCACCCTGTCTATATTCTAAAAAGATGGCATTGCAGTACAGTATTGTTATTAAGAACAGAATAAGACAATGTACTATTCCTTAATTTTCTATCATTTTATTCAGATACCGACAGCATATCATCAGAGTATTCAGATATAGCAAGATCGAATTATGTGGAGAGTTATAGAACAGGATACTTAGAAAAACCAAAGCCATACAGACCATGGCAGAGATCTCCTAGTCCTTTTCATTCATATACGCGATACTTATCCACAAAGCAGGACGCTCGCTTTCCAGAAGGCAGATGTGAGGCATTTATCCCTATCGGAGTACATAGTCCGAGAACTAGAAGACAATCAACTCCAAGAACATTGCGTTTTAGTGAAGCTAGTCCTATAACATGCAGCGACTGTCCTTCTCCCTCTAAACCTAGATTAAAGTCATGTTTAGTGTCTCGGAGTGCACCGCCAACAACTAGATCATTTTCTAAGTATAGTTCTGCTCGTGAACGCCGTAGAACGGCAAATAGAATCACTGCATGTCTTGAGGATCTTCTCAGTGAAGTAAGAAGATCTGATAAAGGAAAGGATAGCTTCGATAATTATAAACATAATACGAGGAAGAAATCAGGATTAGTCAGATTTAAAGGTGTTTTCATTATGCATAAATTATTTTTCAATTGAAAAACAGCTCACTCCATTGGGGAGAGGAGCTCAACTCGCTGTTTATCAAAGACTCAGACTCATCTAAAGGAAATGACGACGTCTCGTACTCAACTAATCATATCGATCGAGGCTAGACTCGAGACTCAGATGAATCGTGACTTTACTCACGACTCGTACTCAACTAACCAACAGTGATACTTCTATCGATCGAGGCTAGAATCATAATAGTACTATAGTCTTATGTCATGGAGGAAAAAATCTAACATGGCACAATTGGGTAAAAAATGGATAATATTTATAATTTGGATTGATTTGTGTGCATAAAAATGCACATCTACATTGGCACAAAAGTATAACATATGTATACATAACATACTAAACCCTTGAAGACCATTGGATGCAACATGAATATAACTTCTTTCTTTATTTGACACAACACACTTGCATGTCATATACCACCTAAGTGCCATGATTTGTTGATGCATATTGTGAATTCTTGTTGTGCATTATATTCTGATTTTGTTTTATTACAGATGGTTCTGGCAGTGACCTACACACTTCAATGAGATGTGGTCGAGGAACTCCTACTGGCAGTAGATTGTCATCGGCTCGTTCTAATCCTTCACCCCATGAACCAAGGTTTTCACTTGCTGATCTATGTACAGCCCCTACTTCAACTTATGGAAGGTAAGTTACTTTCAGTTATGTCACTTTTTGGATGATTGGTTTTCATGATTACTTTTTTCTTCTGTTTGAGAAAAAGTGTACATTGACTCTGTATTAGATGGAGGTTTTTGTTTCTGTTAAATTTTCTATTTGTTATATTTCACCTAAAAGCTGGAATGAAGTATTGTTTCTGAAAGCCTACTCCTAATCATGGGTGGAGAATGCTTGATGTTTTTTTCACATGATGCTCATTGACAGGCAGCCACTGATATCAAACAATTTGTAATTTGGAAGGACCTAACATTGCCTACCCAATTTATTATACACTCTGGGTGATCTGGGAGAATGGGATTTGAACCTGAAATTTGATAACCTTTATGTTATTCAAAGATTATGCAACTGTGCATTACTTTTCAGAGAGTCTTCCACGGTAACTCCAAGTTCAATATTACATCGCACACCTCTTGAACAAAGAATGAGAGGACATTCTTCTCCTTATGAAAAAATCAGAGATAGAGTTCGAGCTTTATTGTCTTCACCAAGAGCGACACAAATAGCAGTAAGAAGGGAAATTTGTAGAAACTAAATATAGCAGCTAACTTGATAATAGTAATAAATAATGTCATTTTCGCATTACAGTACTGATGGGCAATGTTTGTGTCCATGCATTTAAGCATTGCTCTCTTGTATTATTTTATCAAGTCTGTTTAGGTAATATCTGTTATACAGTGCAGAGATATTGTAATATGCTTGAAAGGGATGAAATTTTGGAGGGATACATTTTTGGACACTCCTGGAAGTGTGTGTACCGATATGGAGGTAACTACTAATTTTGTTCGCCTACTTTACATCAAGTTGTGTGAAAGGACTGAAACCTATGGCAGGGGGTAAATTCACTTGGCTAACACACATATTCCCCGAACTCGTAATAGAACTAAAATGAAGAAAAACGAATAAAATTATGACCTAACCCTAACCTGGTACACACACTACGGGAGTACCCATTGTACCCATGCACTATGTATCAATCATGATCAAAAGTATTTTCATTAGAGTGGATGTCATAAGCATGTTTTAAGCACATCAAGTTCATAAATTTCAAAACTTCTACTACTTTGGATTGTGTGTCTTCCAAGTTGTCCCAAGAATTAGACTCAAGGACATATTTATATGTCTGTAGCTCCTAAGTCCTAACAAGGCTCTGCATGACCAGCCTCATCTAAGTAAGGAGCTATTATCATTTTAAAAAAATGAATTGTTCTGGTTTGGCATTGCCTGCCAATTTATTACACTCTGGGTGAGATGGTGTGGGATTTGAACCCCAGATTTTGACCTAATTTAAGTTTAACGCTTATTAACAAAAAAAAATATTCCAGAAGCCTGCCATCTTTACATTGTAGTGTACATCTGCTGTCAAAATTGATTGCGATTTTCAAAACTGTGCTATTTGTAGAACCACGACTTTGAAATAAATATGATGATATTTTTATTTTCTGCCCAAATTGTAGTTTCTGTTTTTCTTTTTCTACTTCAAGTATGTATTGGAAAAATCTATCGCTCGCTCATGCAAATACAGTGAGGTTCCAACCTTTTTCTATATTTACCCCCCTTTGCTTATTTTGACTATCTTTATTCCTCCTCACTGTTTTCTGTTCATTTTTTTGAATCCTTAAAGGATCTTTAGCTAGTGTTGCGTGAAACTTGCACTCTGACTTCAAAAGAGTTTAAATAATTTCATTATAATGTATAATACATAAATATGTATGATGTATCACAATAATAATAAATAAATTGAATAATAATAATAATAAGACTACAAGGAATACAAAGAAATATTTCCCAAAAAATTCAGAGTTACTGTCTGGGGAGGAATTCCTCACTGGCTGAAAACATTGTGACAACATATCTCTATATATTTTGACCTAATATATTTCTTTTAGGAAAATGCAATGCAAGAAGGTCAAGAAAGATATCGACAAAGAATGAGTAGAAGTAGGAGTCCATCACCACCAAGGTATTAAATATTTCAGGTAAACAAAAGGTAGAAATGTGTGCTGTGGTAGTGTATGTTGCCTAATTGCATCATTATGTAAAAATATTTCTCGGAATTTCACCTGTTATCAAAAATACTTAGAAATTTCTATATTTTGACCACAAAAAATACATCCGTAAAATCGCAGGAATGGCCTAGCATTACCGTTAGTAAGTGGAGATCTGAAGTTGTTGCCAGATTCGGATTTTCATCATGCAAGAATCGGTATACGAATTAATTTAAGATTAAATAAAGGCAAGAAAATAATGAAGAGATATTACATTATGAGAAAAAATCATACATGCGGTCCATAGCTCAAATAACTAATGTAATTGCTGTATATTTAATATCTTGCAAATGCAGTAAAAAATATGGAACTATGTAAATTTGATTTTAGCTATAATAACAAAATGACGAGAATATAGCGTAATATACAAAAGTTTTGCCATTGAAATAATGCTAAATTTGTAGACCAATAATGTTTTGTCATGAATGAACCTGAAAATTGTCTTTAATTCTTTTTAGAGTGTCAGTTCGTCTCAATGATAACGAATACTGGAATGAAATGGCATCAGTGTTTACCGGAAGATCACATCGTGCAGTTTTTGAAAATAACTTGGATAAAATTTACGATGACATTTATACTAATCTAAAGAACAGCAAATGAAAAGCTTGCTGACAGGCTATTTTAGCAATTATATTGTAAACGTATTCACAAGTTTGTTTATTTTACGAAAATATGCCATCTCTGCAAGTACAGATATACTGTGAGATTCATATTATATTTCTAGTGGTTTGATCATTTTCATCTAGCATTCCATGATTCAAATGTGTTTCAAAGAGAGAAGTATAATCAGTACATTTAGGATTGAAATAAAATTAACAATATTCAAAAAAGGTATATCTTTAAGAACCCACGACAGTATTTTAGTGGGGTATGCTCATTATTTTTGCAGTTAAATCATGATTTATGTCTGATGTTACTTTCATTTGTGATGAAAAATAGTAGTTGGGAATGTGTCGAATAGAAATAAATGGCAAGTTAGAAGTTTCGGTTTTCAAAGACATATTCATGTGTATTTGTTTAGATTGACTGCTTAAGACTTAGCTTTAGGTTACCCAAGTAAAGTGCTTCATTTGCAAAACATCTCTGATCTTTATAATTATTTTTCATTAGTTTTTGACTAGGACTTTCAAATAGCCTCCCAATTCGATCAATCCATTTCATGATTTTCATGGTATCCGAATGCAGTTATCAATAACATCATCAAATTATTCCGCTCGACATAGATGAGCACCATTTTAATTGAGGTGAAACTAAAGATCGTCAATATCTTGTTTCACTCAGAATTTACCTGTCAGTCCTAGAAAATGTACAATTTATCCTAAATAGCTTACTCAAATTTATTTATCTTTTGTTAAACATTCAGCTTTTCTCATTCGATTCATTTATCATTTTATCTTATGCTTGTAGTAACACTGATATACGGTAGGTATTCAATTACCTTAATTTTTTTTTATTCTGTGGAAATTTTTTTCAAAATTAGACAATTTTATAACAGTAACATCTTGCACTGTGTCCAAAACTAGACCGAATTATTTTATATTTGTATAATTGTTGTGTATATTGTAATTTTGTACAAAGTCAACGAAACTAAATTCAATGTTAGCTCTTGCTTTTATATCAGCGATGGCAAAACAAAATAATCTACTGGTAGTACACAAACAATATTTCTAAATTCGGTCGTGTTGCGCAAAGAACATATATACCTCGATAAATTTGTGATGGAGGGAAGTTGAAATAGCCAGTGATTTGTTGATTGATTTGATATTTAACAAGTTCCAGAAATTTAATGAAGGCCTTTTTCTTCATGCTGCAATGAAAATCTTTCCGATATAACTCTCAATTAATATAAATCTAAATTATTCAAGGAATCAAGAATTTGAAAAGAATTGAATGGTATTAATTTCAAGTCAATTCAAATGTTTAATTGGGCATGTCTGCACAATTATGTTTCATACCAATTTCACAGATATGGGGTCTTAGATGAGTGGTGTAACGGTTGTTGGTCATGGTGACAATTCTTATATGTGATTACTGTTATTTATCTTAAGTTGTAGTTTTAGTTAGAGTCGTATGAAATCCAAATCAAATGCTTAAATTTGCTGCCAAGAAGTGAGTTCAAAAGTTAAAATTTCAGAATATTTTTCAAATATTGAGAATTCACTTTTTCCTGAAAAAATACCAACATATGTTATGTTGATGCTACCCTGGAATCCTAAAAAAAAATCTTACTCAAAAATGACTCCAGCTTCGACTTCTGACTCACATTTATAAAACTTTAGGACTCGGGCTCCTGTCTCCATGTTTAAAAATATAATTTCATCCCTTGACTATGAAAAAACAGATTGCAATCTCATAGGTTTTTACTTTACTATGGCTCTTACAAATGTGATTACAGATGGGATTTAATTAACTAGTCTTAAACCAGAGCGAATAAAATTCTATTTTGTAATTAGTGTCTCACCAACAGTAATTGCCTTTGCTTATTTTGTTGGAGTGCTTGCTATTAGAGTAATTGTAGGATGTTTTTGTCATTTGTTATTATTTTAAAAAATGGTTTATATTTTTGTGTTATTTTATAACTTCATAGATTTATCAATGTTTTATACTTATGGCTGTCAGTCATTGTCATTGGTATGTACAAAGTTTTAGATTTGAATATTTTTTATGTTTCAAATAAGGTTGGATTTTATCTCGTTTTTTACTCATAAAGTGATAATCAATTTACCAAACGATTTATCGACTCATATTTGATAACCAGCTTCTGATTATGGATAATTCGAGCAAGCCGTTTCAATGTCCATTTTAATAAATAATTAACTCAAAATTCATTTTTGTAACCAGCAAATTTAGTACATCTATACGTAATAAATGGTGAAGGACTGAAAGCAGAGCTGATAGTTGATAATCATATCTAATTTTTACACACTGTACAGTTTATTCACAACTCTTATTATGGAGTATATTGAAGTACGTACTAACAAAAATTTTTACTATAATGCCAGTTGATAACCATAAAAAAATACTACCTGTTGAATGCGTGTGAGAAGAAAAAATGCTAGTCAACCTTTTTCAAGTATTGACTATCACCTCATTCAGGGTGTATTGAATTCGGTAGGCATGTCAAGGCAGAAAAATTCTCCTCTCCAAAATTGCTATCTCCCTTTCATTACAATGGATCTTGTTAGGAGACCTGGAAAAGTGTCACATAAAAATAACCAGAAATTGTCCACAAACTGTTTTTAACTACTAATTGTAAAAAAATTGATAGAAATATTTTGGTGGCAAGTTTATTTTCATCTGCTTAAAATGTAGTTTATTTTTTTTATTTGAGTTTGAACCAAATATCGATGTTTACATCCACGTTTATGTTCCTTTATTTTTGTATTGAGACTATTGTACTGTATTATTTATACCGTTATACTATTCACAAGATGTAGGATTTTTTGATAATAAAATTTGATACCTTTGAAGACCTGCCATCATTTATTACGTCTCCGTGGAATGGATTTGTTAGATTGGCTGACAAATAACTGGCTAACTAATCCCATACCCAACATGGACTGGTAACCGGACGAGAGGCCGTGGTTCGCCATATGATTAAGCCGTCTTATTGACTTTCCTTTCCCCCGGGATAAATATGTAAATCCTATCCTACATGTGCGATACAATTACGCATGACAGATTGTTGGACTTCTCGCCGCCGTGGGGTGGTTTACGTAACCGTCGGTCTTTTGCAGAATACAGATGAGATAGGTATTCATATGTATCCTGTGGAGAGGAAGGACGACAATTTTTTGAGGGGCGTGAAGTTAATTAGAGAAATGAAGCTTTGTTATGTAACAATCCGCACTCACGTATCTTCGTCGTCGCCTTCACCAGTGATTCTCGAAGTGGGCGAAAAAGATAAAACATGGAGAAAACACGGAGTGAGCGGTTGCGCATTTCCGAAAAGTCCGAATTATCGCGAAACTTGTTTATGTATCAACGGAGAGTATTCATCTCACTAGCGCTCCCGCCGAGGGGGGAGCATAGCGATAGAAGTCAACTTAGCGTGTTTTATATTTGGAAGTAGTGCAAAAAGGTGGTGCAAACACTTCTGTGGGTTGTTCACCTACAATTACAAAAATGGGTGAAAAATCGGTAAATTCAGTCTGGCTTAAGACGAGAGAGATGCGTACCCACTCATAATAGCAGCGCGTCCTAGTCTAATTTTGTGCATAAGCTTCAGGTATTAATCGCGTGTCATTTTGTCATATTCAAGACTTCCCCTTGTTACGTAAACTGCAAGCGTTATGGGAAGCAAAGGAATATTTGACACGGAGACGAACAACTTGAAAGATTTTCGCATCTACATAACCTACTACTACTACATGGTTTATTAAAGTATGGGTTGCGGTAAAGTTATTCAAATCTGTCAAAAATTTCGAATTCCATTACGATTGAATTACGCAGTATATGCATTTCATTTGGCCTCATTTTAAGAATGGATTATTGAATCATGAGTAGTGTTCCGAGAGTTTTAATTGTTAGAATTCGTGATCACGGATGAGTGGGTCCAACTTTACCAAACTGAAAGCTGGTGGCGTCGTTGCAGCGCTCATATGTGGCTAGGTGTGGTTTCTTGATCCGGGCTCCTGGAGCAGATACAGTACATTGGACGATTTATAACATGCTCAACACAAGTACACGCTGTCGGAGATGGGGGTACCTCGGAGGCAATTAGTGGGTCGGCGGATTCTGTTTCTTATCGCAAATTAGACGCTAGAGGCCTGCGCAATAGTCCGAAGTTCCATATATCGGTTGATGGGCCAGCAACTGTTATCCGTGTTGATAGAATTGGACATTTCAACACGAGGAACACAGGGTTACGCGGCACCCCAGGGCTCCGCCTGTACAGTTCATCAGAATTTCCGCAAGTTTGCATTCAAATACCATCTATCATTTTGTTTTGCCATTATCAGGTTTGCTACCATTTGCATTTATACTCACAGTTTATACAATTTTGGTGATGAAACAATTTCCATGCTCTTAACAGATTGAAAAAAATGAATCATCACTCAATCATAAGTTGACGGGAATGTTATTCCCATAACTTGTGGAACAAAACATCTTAATGCTACGTAGAAGTCGAGTGTTTCGACCTTCAAAGTAAATACGAAACATTCGTTCTGTGCAAAAACCGACACCAAAGCATTCCTTATTTCCATCTATTTCGAAATCTTACTCATCGAGAGATTTACAAGTCCAAGGGGTCCGAGAGTTCCCCTTAATTGCCCGAAGCACTCCCAACGCCAAATTCCGGCGGGTTTTACACCCAACAAAAGTCACGCGATCTTTACCACGATTCGCGTGCGCGTACTTTGAAAATTGCGTACCAGTGACTTTGGGCGACTCGTGAACCTTATCATTCTGGTCTTCAGAGTCCTTATCTTTTCGAATACACCTGAATTCTCACTTTGCCCATAGGAAATATTAATTAATCAAATTTACCGCGCCACCACACGACTAGGGGGTTTGTCAGAATTTCTTTTAATTTTAACGCGCAATTAGCGAACTTTTGACAGAGTAATCACACCCTGACAGTTCGAGAGAAGGTTGGCCTGGTAATCTCTGTCATGGCAAACCAGTAATTTTGACAGAAGCGAGAATTTTTTTCGCCTCTTTTTAATGAAGAAATCTTTTGCATCCGTGTGAAACGACCCATGAAAACAAAGGTCACGTGCTTTGTCAACCAATAAACGGTTTTTGACATGAAAATTTGACGATGTCTGAAACCAAAACTTTGAAGAACCGGCGCTTTCGTCATCGCTTTATTGCTATTTAATTTTAGAAAGAGGGAAATTACCATAAGCACCAATTGCTTTTATTATTCTTATGCTTTTTTAACCGCTTGAACCCGGCAAGCCGGTTTACCGGCTTGTTTGAGTACGCTCTGTGCCCCGGCAAGCCGGTTTACCGGCTTGTTTTTCGTGTCGGAGGGAATCAACTTTATGATCTCGTATCTCAAGAACCACAATGAGTATTTAAATAAATATTATATTGCACGAAAGCTTGTTATTGGAACTAATTATATTGTGATGATCGGTGCTCTAATATACGATGTTCCAGTAAAATTGGCAATTTGAAAGTGCGTATGAAATTATTGTATGATAACAAATATTTAATATAAAGAATTTCGACTTCTAGCCTAAATAGCCACATATTCAATCGGCAAAATATGTGGAGAATTTGAATAGCTTTTTATATACGTATCCAAAACGATTTTACGATGAGCCATTCAAATTTTATGACCAAATATATTAGATTATCTGTAGATTTAACAGCGACGCTGCGTCAAGTTGATGTTCTCAATGAAGAGAGGCAACGTCTCGTCACGCACAACTTTACGCATATTACGCAAATGCAACTAAACGTGACGATATCCGCGATAAGGTTACGTCGAGATGTTATTATTTAAATGTCCGCAGGAAGTAATTAATTAACCCGATGCTACGCATTCAAAATTCGCACTACGCTTTGACTTTGACTGCCCGCTCAAGCCCCATTAAGTTGTGGTTACGTATACGCAATATGAACAAGATTGTGATTTTATTAGGGATAACGGAACAATAAAGACCATGAAAAATGTATGTACATAAAAGACTGCTTGCTAAAAATTTTAAATTGAATATTGCACTTTGTTGTGGCCGGAACAATGAAGAACATGAAAATATTAGGCAGACTAAATCCAATATTGCACTTTGTTGTGCCAGTTATACCAATGGTTGTTGGTTTCGTTACCTATACATAGGTACTCATTACAGTATTTGTACTTATATACTGTCTCGCATCGTTTCAGCAACGCTTTGTCTTTAGCAGCTGGATTGGTTTTTTGGCAATAATGTAAATTTTGCTGCATACGACGCATCTATTATTAGAACTGGCGTTTTGCGGTGGGGTATCTAGTTCTGGCGACGCATATGATCTTGTTGGAATAAGAGTTGCTCTTTCTGCATTATTAGTGCTCTCAGATATTATTCCATCCACTTGCTTCGCCTAACATTCGTAAAATCAGATATTTTGATCTGCAGAGCAGGCAAGTACTTATTTTGGTTGATATTTGAACAAATACTCATGGGCGAATAAAACATTTTCCACGTGAAATTTTATATGACGATATTAACTTCACTTCGCTATTACTGCACGCATTACTCGACGTCGGTACTTCAATTCATACAGGGTTAATATCATATCGAAACTCGGCGACCGATGTCCCGCTGAGGACGTCGTCGTGAAAGTTATCTTGCGCATTTTGCCACGCAATACGTTTCGAACGTACTTATCAACATCTTCATGACGGTAGTCACGTGATCGGCTTTTGCGTAGCTGCGTAATCAGTGCGTCATGGCCGCTTATCGATGTTGTTCACCCGACACAATGATACACAATTAAATATTTAAATATAAAATTGGTTATATGGCAGCCACAATAGTAATTCGAATATCAACAAAAAGCGTATAAAAAATTCTTTATGAACATCAAATATTGGCAGTATATTTTGTACCAAACTAACAAAATTTCAAGCCAAAACTCACATACATGCAGAAAAATGACTGTTAGATTAGGGTCAATTTTATTAATTTTGACAAAATGTATTTCAAAATGGAAAATACATTCTGAATGCACGATAAAATTTCCTTTCGATTGAAATGTCTCATAACGTGCTACCTATAATTGGTAAAAAGTTACAAGCGTGCCAAATAGCCAGTATTTAGACTTATTTTATTGTTCTACCAATACGGCGCCGCGAACCTTCAGGGTGAGCGAGTAACTTCGCTCAGAGCCGTCAGAGTTCAAAGAGTTAAGCCCAAACACATTTATTTGCCCGGGGAAAGCAATACCACAACAAACCTCGCAGCGATGCCTTTTGTAACATTTGTTTATTGGGTTGAATTTGTAAAAAATCTGGTTAGAGTTATGCAAATGCTTTTAAATTGTTTCTTATTATTGTACTTGAATCCTAAACATTACGTAGATATTGGTCTTCACAAAACTTCAGCTTCAGGAATCATTGAGAATTTTGAAATTGAGCCCATTCAAAGTAGTTTGGCGCAATCTTGTCAATTTTAAACTGTACTGAAAAATCAAACTTATCATTGCAGCTTAGCATGACGGAAATGTAAACCGGAATCTTTTTAAATCACCAACAACGATGTCACCAAATTATTTTCAAATTTTTTTTTTATTTCGATTTTTTCGATGAATCGATGGATAGGTGAACACGAACTAGTAAATTCTATTTTTGGAAAACGCCTATAAATTCAGTACGTTATTTTAGGTGGTGTACAATTTGTCATACCACTTTATGCTTAATTTGCATTGGTATTTGGATTGTCAAGTAAATATCCAGGTAAGGTGTCAGGATAACATTTACTGAAAAAACATTACATGAAAACAATGTAATTGAAGTCCATCCTTTGTTTGTCGTAAAAATCATCACTTTCGAGCAAGCGTGTCAATGTGGCTCATGTAGCAAGCATGTAGTCCATCATCCGTGGATGCCCATACAGCGTATGATGGAATATAATAAAACGTTTGGATGTATAATCGAGGGAATTATCGCAGAATTAAATTCATTAAATATTTCGGTTTACTTATTTCCCACCGAATCAGGAATTTAGTGCTATAAAACTATAGATTATTCGCTGACTTGAAGCGCACTCAGAAAATACTCTATTCAAAAGAATGAGTAATTGCTTCGGTCGCTTCACTGAACTTAACTTTATTGGCATCCTGGGTTGAAAATCTCGGCTTCAAATCTCATGTCCATAGCCTCACCCAAATTTGAAACAAATAGGACGGCAATGCCGAACCCGAGAGTTTCTCATCCTTTCAAATCAGAGTAACTTTTTTACCTCGCCGTGGATATCGTTGCAAAGCCCGTAAACATTGTGCAACATACCATACAATGTCTATATGACTGAAAAATGGCTATTGATGCGAGTGTAATTGTTCCTTATTTAATTATATAAATCGCGGGTGGAACCTGTGTTGAGAAAGCTTTTTTTATAAAGATTGCTGTGTTAAGATAAATGAGGTCACAAATGACATTAAAAACGACAAGAACTTCGTAAAATTTGCGTAGGTTCTCTGATATATTATTTTTTTTTTTTTTACGTGAAAATTTCAAATCAACATTTATTTTTATATTCACCTAAAATCGCCAAGAACGAATGACTACGATATACCTACTCAACTCAGTATCATAATGTTCTCATTCCCAGTTCCCACGCCGGTAAAATATGAAATACTGACAACCGCATAATTCAGTCTCGCGTCTAGTCAACTGAATCAAGTGATTGACGCACAAAATACGCCATATTTCAACTTAAAATGCCGCAACACAACCGTGTCGTGCCTTGGCATGATTGATTTGCGCTTCGAAATATGACATAATTTGCGTGTAAAACTATTACTGCATTTGGATAATGTTTCCATCGCTACTTCTGAGTGGCGCGGTGTCTTTTCGTCGTCGTGGTGTTGGGTGTCTCCTGAACTTTACTAGACGCTCTCGCGCAACAAAAATGGCGTAAGTAATGGATCAACACAAGGTAGCATGACTTTTTTACAGGTTAGCGGCATCTTTGATGTCGCCTTCTTGAGGCGCTACCGTGTATCGAGTGTCATTTGATTCGATATTAAGTGAACGCTAGTTGCGAAGTTCGAACGCCTACACCAGCGAAATATCTATGTAATATTTCCTAAAACAATGTTCGACTAATCTTACATCAAGAATGGCCCAAATGCTGGCAGTAATCGGAGTTCCGCTTCATTCATGATCAAATCACTCAACAATACATCGATGACGTCATAATGCAATACTTTCGAAAGGAGAGGATAAAACAAATACATGTATATTTCAGACAATATGTACCTTTGTAGTTAACCTGGTATACGAATCTTCTAGCCTGGCCATCAGGCCCATCTCTTTCTACAGTCCTATCCTCTTTCTGACTCGTTGTGCTCTGCCATTATATATTCTCTATCTAGGCTTACCTAACTCTAAAATCGAACTTGATATTCGCGTTCGCGCTTATTCTTTGAGAACACAGGAAATCTGACCCATTTAGCCTTTTCCATATGGGGTTAATGTATGGTGTTATAACAGACATATAAATCCATATTCGCGGCCACAAAGAGTGTCATCTGTCCATTAAAAGGTTGGTGGGAGGAAACATAGCTTGCTTCTGAAATAGCATTCCGAAAATTGTCGCGGCACGATTTCATACACTAGATTGAATTCTCTTTTATTCAATCTCTTGCTATACATAATGCCAATTTAAGCATCCATTGACGTAAGCGAATATCCACATTCAGTGATTCGCTAAAAACTCGGGCGAACCATTTCCGGATTAAAAAAGTAGATCATCTTATTGGTATAAATTTATTTTACATCTTAGTTTCTTCATCCAATCCATGTTGAAACTTTGTGTTTTACTCACCCGCAAAAGCTCTCAGACGACAGTATAGCAACGAAACTAGATTTAAAAATACTATACGATATATATTGATAATGAAGTACGAGACCAGACGCCCCGTTTTCCCTTACATCGAAATATTCACCAAAAAGGTTGATATAAATGAAGTGAGCTCCAGAGTATTCTTCCAAAAATAAATGTTTCCTGTTCCCAATGGAGGTTAGACGCATCACTTATCGTCTTATAGGATAGCTGATGACAAGAATTTAGCAAATTTCTACCGGAATGAAATTGGAAGTTTGTTCAGAATACAGCTAGGTATCGAATTTAACGCCGAATGGCTTGAAGTTTACGACTTTAACCAGAACACTCTAAAAACTCTTTCCGATATCGTAGATACCAGTCGGGTATGAACAAGGGATAATTTTAGACAAGGTACCCTCGGTTTACCTTCGATCCATTCTTGAAAACGAATAATAAGTTTTGGGACTGTATAGGTAGGTATAGATAGGTTTATTGCACGAAAAAGTAAACATATGTCCGGAGAACAATTAAATAGTGGCGACATAAAAGATGTTATTACACGAAGATGGTTTGTCGGACGTTTTTGAAGAAAAATGATTTCGCATTCATTGTGGCTATTACTGGGCGAATGTTATTTATTTTAAAAAGTTGTATAACTTTTTTCGATTGGTAAGCAATATGATTGCCATAGCTGATATAAGCATATTGTTGAGGTTGTTTGTAAGTATTTCGGTGTAGTTAATTTTTTAGCCGTGGTTTTGATTTTGATTATTTCAGTTGCACGATATCAGCTATTTCTAGCGCCAATTTAATTATTCATTCAATCTTTCATTTCGGCCATATGTTCTGTTTATATATACTTATACATGCACAATAAAATGTCAAGAAAGGAAGGCCTACAAGCCGACTTTATAGTATAATGGGCACATCTTTCCGCCCGATTACCAGGTTGAGGTCCGGCATTGGATTAGCTAGTCAGTTCAATTTATTTCAAAGCGGTATGCGGTGATTCACTTTCGATCCCCGAATGACTTCTAAACATCGAAAATATGGCGAGTCAAAATAATAGATTTACACTAATACGTAGCATCATAATTTTGATATAGAATCAGTACGAAATTATGATGTTATTTGATGATTTAAATTCAGACAGCCTGTCTTGTTGGGGCATTCCTAAAAAACATATTCAAAATGGTGCCTTTTCAAAACTTTAAAAGGAAAAAGTTCATATTTAAATGAAGCGATGAAAAAATGATAGTTTTGTTCTGGTTGGTCAAAAACACTATGTCGCGACGACAACGTCGCTTATACTGATGAAAGGGGCTTCGGTAACGCGTGTCAATTTTACACTAAATGGGACCGTTTTAGAGCAATTTTCTATGTTTTTATTCGAGAGATTACTACACTTTCAAAAATTGATCAATTTAGGAATGAAACTCGTTTATTCATGTCAACGAGGTGAAGAACAATGATTATGCCGAGATAATGTTAATCAAAATATCTAATTCAATCTCAGAAAAAGCATTTCAAAATTAATTTATATATATATTTATTTATATATATATATAGTATTTTGTCAAAATATTCAGAAGTTAGGTCCAGTCTATAGCAGTTTATGTTAGCTCTAGAATACCTGTTTAAATAAAATAATGATACTAATTGCAAATTTATACATTGTTACCTGTATAGCGTATTCGTAAGAGGGTCATTGATTGAACGTAATTCGGACAGTCGGCAATAGCATTTTACACTTTCCGGGGATTACTAAATGTACTAATCTCGCTCTGAATAGAGACGTATGATTAAATAGTGACATCATAAAATTGATGACATCATCTTCACCATGTGGCATCGTGGGAATAGTGACTGGTGGAGTAATACGACAAATGTTCAACACTCACATCATATTGATGATATTCCATTGAAAGGACATAAATGTGGAATACGACTCAGGACGCTTGTAGCGAATAATCAGAACAGTGTGTTAAAAACTACCAACGAAATGAAAAAGGCGGTAACCCCTATACAAAGACAAACTTCAGGATACTGTATTCGGAGAACTCTCCTGAAAAAAAGATTTTATACATCTATGCCACTGTTTTTTTGCTATCATTTAATCCTTAATTTAGTATTACTGCCGGCGATATTAACTTTATTGAGCTCGACCGATGGGTCATTTTCGACTATCCGCCTAGCGAATGCTTGTCACTCCCGGGGTCGTTACCGTTTAGGCCGACATATCCCAAAAAAAATTGTTCCTATGGTTTGTGGACAACATATACCTAATGTATCCGAAAATACGATCGGTGCGAGTGGCCCATCTGAAGGGAAAATCACCAGAGATTCTAAAAGATACAGAGATGAATTAAAAAGCAATTGGAATCCCAATATTTTCTTCAGGGATGAAGAAGGGACGATGGCTGATCATATGATGACAGAGGTAAGTGACATTCAATGTTTCATTAATTCTCTTCTTGAATACTCTGAATTTACGCGATTGTCAATACGTTACGCGGCTGCATAATAATGCTATACAGGTAGATTTGACGAGAATTAGATGTAATCGTTTTCCTGAATTAAGGCAATTTTCAAATTGAATGACATACGAGACGCGGAATACTTTTCCGCCAAATCATCCACTTTCTATCCTAAACACCTGTATTTATATTAAAATTTTCAAAGGATGGTTATATTGGGTGCAGTACATGAAGTCCTGTCTTAAATTAGGGAAAACCACGTTAATGTGCCTCATGCGACTAATGGTTGGCATATAAAGTTAGATTGAATGAACTAAAAATTTTAACACTGATAATAGTAACCGGATTATGAGATATTGAAAACCGATTTGAATTTGAGATTGTAACAGGACTTTATGAGCGCCCTGTATATTCTTGGAAGCATGTAAATGTATATATCGTCACGCTGATAACCGAATTGCGTAAGTCATTTTTAGCAGTTTTGAGAAAAACAAAAATTAATATTTGCAACCTCATCAAATAATTATATCAAATTAAAGATAGAGAGTTAGAGTATTACATGCCTACCAATTTCCGAATATAAGAGGAACTTTTTAACTTGAAATAAATAGAATATAATGCGTATTGTGCAAATTCACGTATTTCGACTCTCCCACGTTGTCAGGCTCAAAGGTTAAAACGCGCACAAGGGTATCGAATGACATAACAATTCTACACAATCTCGCTGGTTAGAATTCTGGGTAAAATACTGAGTTTTATTACATCTTACATGGTTGATTCATAAGCTAGGTTAATAGCGATAATCGATGAATGATCTATCTTTGAACTAACAATGTTTCTAAGTAATTTTGAATCTATTATTAGCCGATTAGCAAAAGTTAGAAATGGGTCATGAACCCGGATATTTCAAGTTTATGCGGTAGGATTTGTTTAGAGGGTTCGCAAGTAAACACGTTCAAGGGATGTATTGTTTGCCTAGGATCAAAGTTTAATGCGGTTGTTACCACGGGGTTCTCATCTTAAATGCCACGTTCGTTTCATTAAATGTGACGAAATTTCTGTTATGAAAAATTGAAATCCAACATAGATAAAAAGATCAATTTTTGAACCTAATTAAGCTTTCTGAAATAGTAGCAATGAAAACGAAGTTGTAGTTCAGATTTATTTGTAGTATCATGAGTAAACATTAAGAATATTTAATATTCAAAGAACCTGAATTCAAAATCAAAATAAAGGCGTTTTTGTGTCTTTACTATTTTCGTTCAGTTTCTATGATAATATAATGATATTACAATATTTAGTTGTCACATGTTTTTGTTTTTGTGTTATGTTTTTTTTTTAACATTCAATCGAAGCAGGGTCCAAAAAAATTGGAGTATTTCAAAAAAATCTGGTTAACTCCGTACGCATGAGTGAATGCCCTACGAGGACTGAGTATAGGTTGAGATTGTGGAACACTTAATAAAAATACCAAATACTTTCAGATGTAAAACCATATAAAGATGAAAAGAAAATATCGCTCAAAAAATAATACTTTTGTATTATTTGCTTTCTTCATACACCATTACATTACAAAGTTGACAAATTGTGTCTATCATTGTATTATTATGTAGGTGTTGTCTTAGGTAAATCGGTAACTTGGTACGACAAAATTGACTACAGTCGCTGTCTGTTCTAATGACACCTTATCTACTCCCTTAATACACTACCTTATAATAACAACGTCCATCGTAACATATTGTAGAATTAAAATTGGCCGTGTGCGACGCGATACGTTATAATGCTTGGTTGTTCATCGTCTTTTGTCAAATCAATACATGTAGATCCAAAACATTTCAAGTTTTAAAAATTCTGGGGCACTCGGGATTGACTGGCGCATTCCTTTGATGTTATGATTAAAGGCAAAAATATCACCTTCATATAATATGTAATAATGGCTTCAGTAACGTACCTGACAAGTGAAATGGCACGTTGCGACGGGGATCAAATGTATGAAATGTTTTGATAATCGCCATATTTCAACACATTTTGTGGCTTTTGAAATTTTATGATTGAGTTGTGAGAAAAATGCTTTTAGGGAATCGAATATATGTCATGTCAGAACGGTAGTCTGTACCGGTATCGGATAAAGCACTCGCCAAACTATCCGAATGGGAAAATACATATTTTGCGATTATTGTTTGGTTTGGACCAATGTCGTCCAGTGACCGATAACGGTATTAATTAGCCAGTGTTCAGCAGAACTAGCTATGAGATTTGAAAGTAAAAACAGCCGCTCAGACGGCCTCCCGCTCCTCCGTTAGCAATGACTGCCGACGGAACACTCCTCAATGTCCGCTTTCGAAGCTTGCACTTCGAAGGCGAACAAGTTTCACGCTCAGAGCAGGTGGCTACGTCGCATCATCGCAGTTGCGAAACCGTCAGTTCATGGACGTAACGGTCAAGATACACACTATAGAAATGATCCCTAAAAGTATGATCTTAGCTTCTTTCTTCAAACCTACGAACCAGATCTGGATATTTATGCTACCATTTGTGGTAAAATTATATATACTTGTAATTGAACGCTGCGTTACGCGTGACACATACTTCATGCAGGAAGTATTTTACTCGTTCAGCTATGTTTAATTAGGACTCATATGCACGCATGTTGTAACTAATTATGATATATATGCCATGCTTTATCAGAATAGTTTGCCGGAATAACTACGTACCATGCACGTCTCATGTATGGACGCAGAACATCCAATATTTCTACTCGACAATGCAGAGTTAGAAATGTAATTACGTAGTCACAAAAAGCATGCTTTGCGTACAAAGGATCATTTGATCAAAATCTTCGCTTTGTTCAACTCAAAGTTGTAGTATACACATACACAAGGACAATTCTATCCACAATTGGACTCTGGTAAAACACAATTTGAAACGCTTCATTTATCCAAAAGTAACAATTTGCTCTATTCTAAAGATCAATCGCCGACATCACTGCGATGCGAGAATTGGCTGAAACAAGTAACGATACCAATTTTGTAAATTGTTAATGGATGACATACAACCGCAGAACCGTGTCGCTTTCTCCGTCACGGGTCACCGCGCTCGCTTCGTACGTATCCGCGGTGCGCAATTATAAAGTTTACACGTGGATAGCGTAATCTTATTGCATAGATATGAATATGGAATTAAAACATTATACAATGACTAACATATAGAGATGATATCCCCTGGCCATTCGTATTTCAATTGTTGACCGAACAATAGGTAAATAACACCTTAATGGTAAATACGGAGAGCGTCATCATCATCATCATCACAAAAATGCCGGTAAGTTGAGAGATTTGTTGCGTCAGAATGACAGGCCAAAGAAAATAATGCAAACTCGCTTGCAATTACACAACTTTTTTGGTGAAAATTGATATGTTCGTAATCGTTATATAGAGTTACATTGTACTTGTTATTGCAGGGTCGTGTCGTTTGCCTCTTCCTACCAACTTTTGATTTCATTGTCCGAGTAAACAAATGACGCATTTAATTACGTCCTTAGACGCTCATACAAAGTTGTAATAGAATGATACACATGCCTCGAATATTTTTTCATCAAGTCATTTCACGGGCATACCATTTTCACCTGATCCAAATCACTACCATGATGATACAGTAACATCAATTTGAGGATTGATCGTAGATAAATTTACTGAGAAAAGCTCAATTTCAACCTGCATACGTAAGAACTCTTTTGGATAATTCGCGGACCGAAGTTGAGTGTTTTAGACCGAAACCTTGGGCGTTGTCGGACCCATTAATCGAACGGTGCCTCAATCTGCTCTTTGAAGTTAATCGAGCAAGAAGTTAGGTACTTTGTAAGCAATTTCCGATGAAGCGTGCCAGCAAATAATCCTTCCAGCAGATGGACAAACAAATTGTACAAAACTCGTAATCGTGTTTCGGATTGTGCGCCATTTTTAGTCCGTACATTTTTGGATAAAACGGTTTACACCTTACCGGATATTTACTCGGGGTTTATCTGAAATGAAAAGAATTTGGAAAATAAACACAAAACTGCTAATAAAACAGTAAGAAATTCCTTTTCAACATTTTCAAAAATCAGTTGAACAACAAATATTCAATTAATGCCATGGATTTGTAGAATCCTTGTTACATCATTGTAAATTGCGCTTGAACGAAATTCTCCGTGATAACTTAATTAATCTAAAGACACATCTTCATCATCTACAACGTTTGAAAACTTATCCAAACGATTGTAACCAAACTTATAAAAAATGAAAACATTTTCCTTGATAGGATGGTCTTTGCCAGATTCCAGTCCGAACCAAACGTTTCTCAAACTAAGTATTATAGCACTTTCGATCACTTCGACTTCAAGTGTAATAGTTTCATTTAGTGTGCAAAACTGCTTGTAATATTGAAACTTTTAGTTCATATATTATACTTCAATTTCAATCCCATTAGTGAATATCACGCTTGCCGCGAAGCGTGGAAGTTAGAGCATGGCCAACCGACACAACGGAAATGGAAGCATTAGCCTCCTCCCGTCCGGATTCCACTTGAAGTATTGTGTAAACTTTTTAAACGTAAATCATTATTTGTTTTCTTCGCCATTTGTCAATTGTTTCGAAAATGGTTAAAAGCATGATTTCAACTATGATACCAAAAACCAAAAAAGAGTTGCCGTTTTTCTATTTTGTTTTATAAAACATTCACTCCCAATGCCTGTAAAACGTTTGAAACGAAGAAACTTGAAGGTATACTTCGATATCGAAGTGCGACGGACATTGGTCATTGCCCATAACCCTAAGTACGTTGAATACGCATACGTTCCTATAAAAAATAAAAAAAATTATTATAGTCAATATTGTTAGCGATACATTTACAGTAAGTGTACGGTTATCTGTAAGTTTCATGAAAAATCCGTCGTTTGTATTAATGCAACATTTTATAAACGGCATTAGATACCGTTGTTTCCAAGAGCAATACTGTTTAGCGTTTTGTTTGTAAAATATTACGCAATTTGAAAAAAAAAACTTTTTGTTTTCGTTAATTAACTCAAACTGAATATTACTTCATCATATATAAATAATTATTACGAAATTTGATCTTAATTGAAGTTACGTAACACATTTCAGTAATGATCTAAATCTCCAGCCGCAAATAACATGCATTCTTGTGAAAAACGAAATGTGGGTGGTCCTATTTCTTGATTGTAAATTTACACTGTGTTCATATTGTCGCGACGAATGCGTGTAATCTGTTGAAAACGATACTTTCCCAAACCACATATTCTAATTAACACCCTTTCAGATGTGTTTCAAAAATATTAAGTGACGTTGTACACCATTTTCATGTATTTTAATTAAAAAGAAGGTATTTGTATAGGTCTGTATCATACAAGTCGTGTATTTTAAATAACAAAAAGCAACAACTCTTTTTATAAGAGTGACAAATTGCGAGGTAATTTGAATCAGAGAAAAACCCCAAATGTAATTATCGTGTTATATCCGTATCCGGTTGTCGCTATTATTGCAAATTCCACACATTGATGGAAAATACAATAAACAGTTCGTATTTTGTGTTGTGTGCAACGTTTTTTGTTTAACATCACCCTGATAGCAATTTTTAACCAAAAAAATGTCAATAAAGTCAAGCAAATTTATGCCCTATAGAAGTCGGGTTTATAAATGTTCTGTTTAGATCGGAAGTTATTAAACCCTATATAGCTCTCAATAATATCTAAGAAAACCCAATCAAACAAATGTAAAGCGAAAACCAAATTAAAAAATTTATAAGTCCTAGTTCCGGGTTGCAGTATATACATATACATATGCCTTGAAATAGAGAATCGATAGAATATTATCATTCTACGAAGCCGTTTTTCTGGCACACATATTTGCTGTAACACTTCTGTTTTTGGCAGAATATATGTTATTGAAATACTGCCCTCTCTTAAAATAAACTAACATAACCACACCTATACAGAAATTTATTGAATTTATGGGTTGTTTTGTGCAACACATCTTAAACGGAATCGGTTCATCGAAAACGGCAACTTAATGGAAAAAGGTTATATAAACCCAAACATATTTTTATTGTGAATTGTTACCTCACTATAAAAACTTCACCTTTGAAAAATTGACTTAAAACAAATAGCACGTAATGACAGTGCAATGGAAAAAAAACAAGTCAAGCATGGGGTACTAGTTTTAAATCTATGGTATGTATATGATTTGGTACGTAAGTAATTCCTCTGTTGTAGGCCGCAAATAAGTGATGAACAAAATGTTTATAAAAATATAGTGTTTCAATTATTTTCTCAAAACTCTTTATTCGATGACCCGTGGCGTGACGGATATGTCACGCGGTATTTGATGACATGCCGTTCCTAAAAATACACAAACATGAAAACGATCTTTTCCACTTTTCTTTTTATTTACGCCGACTGTATATTATCCAAATGAACTTATGATTTCATTATAAAAATAGTAATAAAACTTGGATTCGGTGTAAATTATACCCTCATCAGAATGAACTATGCATGAATGCCTATTATAGTTTGATATAAGCATTTGCCTAATCCTGCTCAAATTTGCAAAGCGCCGTAACAATTTACGTGCAAACAGTTAGATTGACAATCATGTATTCTTATGAGTTCTTGACAATGAAAAATTTTGTGTTTAATATATATTTAAAGCATAAACTGTATTTAAATGAAATGAAAGCTGCATTCCCCAGGTAGATTACCTTCATCACCGAACATTTGATCGCCAGCTTTAGTTTGGCGTTCGATAATTGGAAATTGAATTGTCCACAATAAATATTGGTAACCGTTTGATCGAATCGCTCCGTTTCGCTAATCGTTTCCAAAAACAATTCAAGTATTGAATTTTATTTGGTAAAGCAGCAACCAACAAGATATAGTTGCGATGGATAATGAAAACACATTAGTCTTGCAATCGGTAACCCGATAAAATCAACCTACATGAAATTTTGTTCGTAGTATTTCTCGTAACAAAGTTTCCGAACGATTTTTAGGCGTATAGAACATTGCAGCTTGCTAAATATAATTCAAAATAACTTATTTTCATTTATATGAAAGCGGTAAAAAGGGTTGATTTGTTATCCCTGCCATCCCTATTATAATAGAATATGAAAAATGCATACCCTACAACCATTTGATAAATAGATTTAGAAGAATACAGGCTAGTTTGAAAATGATAAAGACCTTCTTTTGTTCTCACACACTGACGATATTTTATGGATTTAATATTTGAAGCCAAAAATGACAGCCTGTAGTTTAAAAAATCACGACTGTCCATATGTTTTCAAGGTATTTGCTATTGTTATAGTCGGTCTTAACCTTGTCATGAACTTTTTGGACAAGGGGCATGTCTTATTGTGCTCAAACAATTCGCTATTACTATAAAAATGTTGATTTGAATATCTAAGATTACCGCTGTCATTTTGAAATGATAATAACATGCTTGAACATCAAATTGTCCGACAGTTGAAACTTCGTAATACCCGACTACCGAAGAATGAGATTTTGTGATATTTTACTTTAACTTCAAACATCTGTCGGTAAGCCCTTTTAGGCTTTGTTACCATTTGCAAGAATTTAATCTGGTTGCTGTTTTTACAGCACCGGGTAAAGAAAAAAGATTTTTTAACGTAAACAACATACATTTTAATTGAAAAAGGGTAACGAAAAGCATTAGTATTTATATCTAGTGTCTTCACATACTTGGTGATACATCTATATAGCGGAGAAGGGAGATGAAACCGACAACACCATTTAGGAAAATTAAGAGGAAAATATTTGTTAATTTAAATAATGTAGTAATTAAGAACTGTCTCTCATTTTGGAGTCCTCTTGATCTCATTATATTAAAAGATACCCTTATGAAATAAAGTCTTGTGTAAGCTATTGTTAAATGGTACACATTTTAAAACCTAAGGTATAAATATTTCAAATAGAAAACAAACGTGTCCGCATACTAAAAAATTCAGCTGCCGCAAAGTTGACCCGCGACAGAAGCGCGCAGGCTCAATGCCCCATAGAGACTGATTATGGGTTTGAAGGAGCCGTACCCACTTTGAGTGCTTGTAAATAGGTGGGTACGAAGCGGTATGTTGAGATTAGCAAATTGCTACCTTTCTAAAATCTAAATGTTTGTCTTCACACCTAATGAAAGGTAAAACATCAAAGAATCACGTACGCAAGTTTGCTCTGCTCATAACACCGGAAATTTATTGAAATTTGAGAAACTGCAGTTTTCGTTTGCGTAAAAAGTTCATCGTTTTCGTGGCATTTTCAGTGGTTTGATATAATGTTCCTTCTTCAATACTAGTTCCCATTCCTAATCCATTTATAGATTAAACATCGAATGTTGAGTTCATAGATTAAATAATTGGACTTGTATAATTATACATTCATTCATCCCATCTTGGCCTTTCAATGTTTATGATAAGATAAACCCAAAATATATATAGTCGAAGGACAATAATGAAGTCGGAGGAGTCGACAGAAACGAACAATATGCTTTTCGAGGGCACTGTGCCATTCCATCAATTTAGAAAGGGTTAAAATTAATAAACAATAAAATCGTGCTCAATCTCAGTGAACTTGTATAGTGAAATGAGGCAGTTTGATTTCACAAAATGAGAAAACAATCTTGACTCGAGAAGGAGTAGTTGCAAGAACAAACAAGTCACGTAACAAGAATCTATGAAAATGAAGGATTTACATTGAAACAAACTTTTCAAAACCCCCACGCACTGTAGTATAGCCCCAGTTATGGTGTGTCAATTGCTAATTATTCGTGACAGGGGCGTAGCCAGGGGGGGTTGCGAGTCGACCCCCCTAGCTCCTCCTTTTGGAATGTGTAAAAAACGTTTGTTTTGTTTACGACGACGCCTGAAAATCTGTCTGAGCGAGAAAAGTGTCTGAGCGGATGCGAAATACGTCACTCTTTGCATCTTGCTGATTGGCCAATGTCACAAAGTAAACAAGGAAGTCGATGCTCGGGAAAACATCCATTCCGTCCGCAATTTTCATTTGAAACCCTCGTTCCTGGCAAATCCTGACATATTTCGTTTCGATTTCTAAAAACATTCTGTACCACACATAGCAATTTTTAGAAGATCAGTTCTCTTAGTTAGAAACTCGCGTTTTGCGGCCTCCGACCAGACCACTGTTACATTCAAACTTGGCAATTACAAATTTCGGCGCTCCGGGAGTATGTGTGCCAAGATGACGCACAACCTGAACCATATCCTGGTACACATACTATGTTCAGGTTGTGCGCCATTTAGTACACATACTTCGGGAGCATCTAAATTTCAGACCCACCTTCCTTTGAAAATTCCTGGCTACGCCTCTGATTCGTGCATTAGATACATGTTTATGCAGACGTTATTGATAGTCTGTGCTGTAGTGATCGTAACATTAATTGGCCGTGATAATATTTCATTATCGTAATTTGTTTCATATGAGTTAAGCATTAACAACGTTCAATTGAGGCGTTTAATCATAATGTGTTTTTTTTTACCACGAAAACACATAGATTCGGCATCATGGGGCATTTATTTTGATCGTTAACAAGTGTATGAGAAATATTAACATGAATGAGTCTTTGAATTTTATGGAATGAGAATAGATATATTTGTGTTTATGTCAAGAAATATATATAATTAAAGTATATTGGTGGCACGAGTCATGTTTGGATTGATAAGTATGAGTAAGTATGGACGAGAATGGGTTTTTTATCTCATCGTCGTGAACAAATAATTATAATAAAATCAAACGATGCATATTGACAATGACAACGATGAAAAATGAATTGATGAAATTTTCAAAATTAGTATTTCATCCTTGTTTTATAAATATATGTTTGTATATAGAATTCAAATCATATTATTTAACATTTTCCAGAGATGTCGCGATTGCCTCAATCGTCTTGCAATTATGGTTGCAGAAAAATGGAAGAATAAAGTGATTCTTCGGGTGGTTGAAGCCTGGGATGAAGACGGTGCTCACGAACCTAATTCTTTGCATTATGAAGGTAATTTATTCCCTATATATATTACCTATAATGCAGATTCCCTGATTCGCGGAATTACGAATAAAATTGACTGTAGAAAATTATTCAAAATTCTCTCGTTTACTTTAAATCGTTTTAAAAGTGTGAAGCCCAAAATGCAGCAAAATAACACATATTATTGGAAATTTTCCCCAATAATATTTTGAATATCTCAAATACTGTTTTTTTTCGGGATTTTAAATATGTTTCCATAAAATAACAGGAGTAAATATTTCATTTTTAGGACGAGCAGTTGATATTACAACTAACGATACAGACCGTTCAAAGTATGGAATATTGGCAAGACTCGCTGTCGAAGCTGGATTTGATTGGGTTTATTATCAATCTAAGTTCCATGTTCATTGTTCAGTGAAATCAGGTAAATTAAGTGAAAACGCTTTCCAATATCTTTTATTTAATCCATGTGAAATTCTTTTATTCAAATCGAAATGTCACCGATGAATCGTTCCAGCTGCCTCGTGTAAAATAACTAACTAATAATAATATATTCGAACAAAATGGATATGGCCCCTACTGAAAAAAGATCGCGAAGCACGTGATTCATATAATTATAAATTATATTTTTGTGTTTTGGCAAATAAACATTTTATTTTGGGGAGAACGGCAGAAAATCAACAATAAACTTGGATTCAATGCGATAACAATTTCTAGCGTTTTTTTCTCGGAGCTTAATATACCCAAAGGTTATTGACTATATTATGAGAAACTTCAAATTCTATTTTGTCAACGACATTTTACCACGGGCGGCCTTTATGCATAATGTTGCCATTGCAAGCACTTGACAGGCCGTTTTAACCTACGCGTGTTCAAAAAGGCCCCCTTGACATTGTTATGACACACTTGTATTCTTATGCAGCGTGAAGAATAATTTGCCATACCGTCATCGTGTCATTGGCCTCTCATAACCTTCTTTAAACCGTAAGAGTAAGCCAAATAAACTCGAGTGATTTTTTGCAGGATTTCTGCCAATATTTAAATTGGTGTCTCTTCGGCCCTTGAACTTTTTAATCGCAATGCTCCTACGCAAACCATGCGGTCAAGTGTGTTGGAGGGATTCGTGGCACTAAGTAAAGACAATATTGACACGATATTTCACATATTTTCGTCCATTTGTAACAATTTTCCCATGCCGACTATCGTTAACTTTCCCGCGACCCCACTGCGCTACTGTGAATAAAGTTCCTCCGGTGGTTTGGCACACCTGACCAATTAGTTACTTCGGGAGGACTAATATTTTCTCAAGTGGGAAGTTTATCGCACCATTACCTAAATCTGACATCAGCAACCTCCTTTCACGACGAAGTGAAAACAAATACGGCATTGATCACGTCACGGCTAAAATCAGTCCTCTCTAATGCACCGCAATCGACGTTTGATTTATTTTCTGTGTTTGTCACATTGGTGCGAATTACTGACATGTCATCGAGATTGAACTGCAGTACACTATCGCTTTGGTTGCGCTGCATGGACATCCATTGAGGTCCATTATTTTGCTTAGTTACAATATTCAATATTCTTGTGTTAGATAGAAATTAAATCAAATCATCAAAATGATATCATAAACCTATAAAATGAAGGCGTCAGGTAGAAATTAAATTATTTTCTACACATCTCTCAAACAATATTAAACGTCGCCATGTTTCAGATTATAGTTACAATTGAATCATTAATTATCTCCCTGGAAAAAATGCGTCTAGAGAATTTTTGTCCAAATCGAGGTAGTAGAGATGAATCATACATTCATTCCCATGATGACAACAAAACAATTTCACCAAAAGTGAGGTTGAATTTATGACACATATAAAACATATTTGATGAATTTTTAATTCAATTCTCATAAACGGAACATATGATCAGGTTTTCGACGCCTAATTCAGATTTAATCCACCGTGACTGCAGAAGCCATTTGGCAACAATTCTAAGACTTTTACGCCCATATTTCTATTTCGGTATTGATAGAAAGCGTCCATTTTGATTTGGAAATTATCGTCCTGTATAACTTTTTTTTTTCAAAACTGTAGAAGAAGCTTTCTATATCCATTGCTCTCTTCATTGCACACAAATTAGACCTACAAATTGTTTTGCTAGATTGTCATCATCTGTGTTGTTGTAGTTGGACCAAAAATATCTTTCAAACTGGAGAACCAATCTTTTAAACTGTCAGCGGTCCTGATTGGCGAGCGCTTACCAGGGAACTGTGGTGTGCGTTAGAGATGTCCAATTCAGAACAGTTCTTCAGTTTCTACCAAATCGTTTTTGTGCTAAATTTTCAATTTCATGATTTGGTGCACTAATTATACTACTCCATTTATTTTTCCTGCCTGTGAGTCCCACATTAGAACCATATGCCGATAGGCAGTATGATAACGTTAGAGGACAGATCTGTGATTACTCTTCTAGCCTAGGATTGTTACTTATCGATTTTAATCGGTAAGTATGTTGATAGGTATTTCTCTGTATGTCTGTCTGTTTGTCTGTCTGTTAGATGCACGCGATATCTCACGAAAACGAGATTGAATCTGCTCCAGATTTTTCATGTGCATTCATCATATCTCGGACCAGAAGCCTATTGATTTTGGGCGAATTAGGTCGTATAATCAGCGAGTTATTAATTATTTAGTGATGGGACACAAGGTGTCACTATGGAGTAAGAGCGCTGTTTTGGGGATCCCCTAACTTTCGATCGATAAGTCTTCGGTCTCTGACCGATATTCTCGTTTGTTTGTTTGTTTGTCTGTTAGATGTACGCGATATCTCACGAATCTCACATAGCTCGGATCAGAAGCCTATTGATTTTGGATGGATTATGTCGTATAATTAGCGAGTTATTAATTAATTAGTGATGGGACACACGGTGTCGCCATTGAGTAAGACCACTGTTTTGGGGGATCCCCTAACTTTCTTTCGATCGATAAGTCTTCGGTTTCCAACCGAATTCTAGTTTTATTACTTATCGATTTTGATCGGTGAGTATGTTGATAGGTATTTGTCTTTCTGTCTGTATGTCTGTTAGATGCACGCGATATCTCACGAAAGCGAGATTGAATCTGTCATGTGCATTCATCTTATCTCGGACCAGAAGCCTATTGATTTTGGGCGAATTAGGTCGTTAATGTTCCTCTGTCACATGTATCGTTCCAATATTTTATATATGCACTATCGTTAATTAGTAGTGTATTTAAAAGCTTAGATTTGCTCTTTTTTTGAGAGCGAGATTTTCTTGCACATTCGTTGGGACTTCTTGTAATCATTGTTTTATGCCAAATTTTACTGGCTTAAAAATTACGACATTACATGATTTTTTCTTTTATTATTTTTGCTAACCAAATGAAAAACCCATGTTCAAGCGAATGTTACCAAACCACGAATTGTTATGACACAATAATAAGAATCGTCAATCGGTATTCAATCCAATTCGTTAATTGCACGAGACCGTTGTGGTATATATATTGAATAACACAAATAAATTAAAGAACACATGTAGATACATTAACAAAAAGCACTGTAAATATAAATGGCACAGTAACATACCAAAATAACAGCTAATATGAATTAAATACTTAGATATCACAATGAACCGAATAGTCGAAAAAACCATCAAAATTGCCGGATCTAATAACGATACCGACCCCATATTGTGTACTGTTTTTCAAAAAGTCCTATTCGATGAGGTATTTGTTATTCTATGGTGGTTTCCAGCCGTAGACTAGTTGAAGCATTTGATATTTTGGACTTCGCCTTGTCTTATTATATTTGTGTGAACATTAAGATATAATTGTCAGTGAATATTGTTTAACTGTATAATGTCGCTCAATGCCTATTGACCAATTTATTCGCTAATGACATCGACTGCTCATGGGGATCCGCACCTATGGAATTAAAGTGCTTCTGAACAGAGCCGTTAAAATCGTTCATAGTTTATCCGCTCGTTTAATCCTCAACATAATTTATATTAAACCCACTATTCTAAAGCTTGAAGATATTTATAAATTAGAGTCTCTAAGTTCATGCTTCTATGCAATCTAGCTAACTGAAAATGATTTTTTGATTTATATTTTGTTGAAATTTTTCTCGTAACAATTTCTTTATTACATTCGTTCAGATAAATCGGACGCGGCAAGATATGGAGGATGCTTTGCTGGGGACTCCGTCGCATATCGACCCGATGGCACTACAGTTCAAATGTCGCAACTTCTTCCAGGAGATTCAATTTTATCGGTGGACTGGAGAGGAAGAGTAGTCGTGGATAAAATCATATCTTTTATGGATAGGATACCACCTTCAAAAAAGAAAGACATTCAGAGTTCAATGAAATTTCTTCAGATATCAACAGAAAACGGAAATGTCTTGAAGTTAACGAGAAATCATCTCCTATACGCCATCAAGTCACAAGATCCTGATTCAGACATCGATACAGGTCAAGACAGACTTAATTCCGCAAAATTCATATACGCTGAATCCGTAGAAGTCGGAGACTACGTGCTTGAAACACACGCTTCCTCGAATAAAACTAATTTCCTACATCGAAAAACTAAGCTATCGCGAGTTGGCAGTGTCACGGCGGTAACGTCCGACAACGGCGCTTATGCGCCGCTTACGGAGCAAGGCACGATTCTAGTAAACGGAGTCGCTGCTTCGTGCTATGCTGTTTTTAACAGTCACAAAATTGCTCACTGGACAATGGCACCCTTGCGTTTATATAATAAATTGCATGACTGGCGTGTCGAGCAACCACTTTGGAGAGACATTCCTATTGGTGTACCGTGGTATCCCAGATTTTTATATAAATTGGGATCCGCATTTTTTTCTGAATATATGTATCAAATATAGATATATGTTTAATTTTATTTTCTACGTTGCGCTTATTACCTATGTTAACTTATTTCCATTTTTATTACATTTCAAAACACGAAGTTTTTTTACATAGAATAAAACTTTTCATAAGTTCGTTTGTAATTTGACATCTTCCCATAGGCGTAATATATAGAAAAGCATCAAAAGAAAAGTTCAGTTCTGATATAGGCTATACAGTATATATATCGTTTTCATATGATTATCCTTGTTTCCATACTACAATCTCTTATTCTTTTCATTTAAATTATTACTATATGTTCGAAAGTCTGACAGTCCATTTCCGTTCATATATATATATATTTTTCTGCCGATAAATGGGCTATTTTCCCCTAAAAATAACAAAACATTTTAATATTTGTTGTTCATAATCATCTCTGTACTTTTCATTATTGATATTATTTTGTTGATTATTAATTTTTCATATTTTGATCTTCCGAATCTTATAAATGAGAAAAATTGAGTTCAAACAACTAGTCTTTCAGTTAGGCTGTGGATCGTTGATAAAATTGTAAGATATATATAATTTTTGTAATTTTAGACGTGATTGTCATTCGCCTAACAAAATGCTGGTCCGTTTAATGAATTTGAGCAAGGTGAGAGAGACTTTGAGATAATTCAGAATAATGATTTCAATATAATACTGAGCGGAGGTATTGTACTGCATCAGTAAACAAGTCAGTTCAAGAATAGCGAGGCTCCCGATCAAGGGCGTGCCAAACTTTTCTGCTGCCCGGGGCGAGTTTCTCATAATGATGCCCCTTATACTTAACTTTGGGGGATAAACGGATTATAAATGTTGTTATACTTGAGAATAAATAAATCATAGGTCAAGTAAGATAGAAACGTTTGTTTAATAAATAACTAATCAAACTCACATGTATAACATCGAATTCATTTATCAACAAAAAGCACTTGTTTCCACGTCCAATCGCTACTTTGCTTGCAACAACTGTCTGGACGACAGACTCTTTCACCTCACTCGTCAGGAATTTCTCTTCGGTGCTAATCAAAGATAAACTTGACAGGCGCTAACTTGACATTGAATAGCGTACTTCAAATATGTTTTTATCTGTTTCAACTTGGAAAAAAATCGTTCGCAATTAGCAATTGAGTAGCCGATTGTGAATAATAAACAATATAAAATGCACAAAGTTGTAAAAACATGCCATGCTCAACCAAAGAAGCAAGTATTTTATTAGCAGTTCTTGGGAAATCTCTGTTTCCAATTCGGAAAATCGACGTAGCAGTAGACGTTTTAGCAGTCGCACGGACAGATTTGCTTAATGAATTCCCAACCTTAAGATAAGCAATGATTTTACTAATCTTCGTGTGCTATATTCATTTGCATGTTCTACTCTGGGATTTGTTTTTAAATTAAATAGCTCCTAGTTAATGGGCGAATCTTCCAGTCAGTTCGCAAATAATGTATATATATATGAATCGTATTTACAAAGCCCCTACCAACGCTATCCAGTTAGGGGTTGGAATGCAGATTGCGCTTGAATTCAAATCATTCCAAACTCAAACTGGATATTACTAATTTGCTATTTTAAAACGTGGCGGGTGTGCTTTTCTCAAATCTTGCATTTTTGCATTAGGGGCGAAGGCTGTGTACAAGAGCATGATTGAAACAAAAAATCTGCAGATTTAGATCACAAGTTTGTTTATTTTTGCCAGAATAAATCGGTCTAAATCGGCGCTGAACAATGTCTATCAGAACCGCTTCAACATGTCAGTAAGTTATTTCAATTTCGTCGGGGATACATATGTACGGGAGGATTGCTGGTTTCCACGCCGCCCTATGGTGATTCAATGCAATCGCTGGTCGGTTACGGTCTCCTACCTACCTATGAAGTCCACGCACCTGGAAGCTCGGCTCGACGGTGTGGTGCATCGTGCTAAGCATTACGAATACGCTCTGCACAGCACCTCTGATTACCCTGTATTGGTTCGAATCCCGCGTGGGATAATTATGCGCGACAGGATTGCTAGACTCCTCGCCGCCGTAGGGTGGTTCACGAAACCGCTGTTATGTTACGGCTTCCTTCGCCATCAAGTCTATGCATCTGGAACAAATAACTGTCTAACTAACCCAATACATGCCTTGGGGGTGGTAACCGGACAAGAGGGTTTGCCATATCAGTAAACTATGGTAATATCGACTTTCCTGTCCCCCGGGACAAATATGTCAATCCCATACTGAAAGCAAATAAATGGCGACTAATCCCAATTCTAGTAACCGGACGAATTGCCATATAATTTTCCTCTTTCACGGGATAGATAAGAAAATGAGCGACTCTTATTTCCACACACGACATGCAGCGTTCGCATTGACTTTCCTCTTCCAGAATAATTGCGAAAATCATATACTTATTTCTTGACATCAATAAGCTTTATTTTGGGCTATTAACGCAACAGCTAGGAAAAATTCCCTTCTTTTAGTACAACGTTAGTCGACGAGCTAAATTGTTATTCGCATCAATTCTGGAAAATTCTCAAAATGAGACTAAAGTCGAGTTTTCCTGTCGGTAAGCAGATTCCGAGTACTTTGTTTAAAAGTGTCTTCCAAGATGCTTTAAGATTAGAGCAACCCGTGTTTCCAATCCCGAGTCCGCGGTCTCAAATGAATCCGCATAGCGTTTGAATGAGTCCTCAACGAGTAATACCGTTTTAGACAAGCCGGTAGGCGCTCAGGATCTCCGCTTAAACGCACAGTACTAGGGTGACAGGACACAGTAATTCGCGTGTGAAATTTCATCAAGATCGGTCCAGCCGTTAAGACGCCAGAGCTGGACACACAGAACGACCGATAATAAGGGTCTCCTATAGCCAGGGTTGCCATCTACCCAGAGCCAAAAATAAGCACGGCCGTCAAAATGTTACTTTTTCAAGGGGAGGGGACTTAACAACGGCAGAAACGCAGAATAAGAATGAAAAGGAGATCATACACGAGTCTCCCACTTTTTGGACACGATCGTTTCAATATTATGTTGTTGTTGTTGTTGTTCTTTGACACGTTTTTAAAAAGTCGCTTTTCTCTTCGAATACTGGACCAATTGCTTTGAAATTTTCAGTGGTTAAAGATTAATTTTTTCGCTAGAAGGCTATTACTTTTATTTATTTCAAAATTTTGCGTGAATTCTATGAAATTTGATATTTCGTCTAAAATTTTGCTGTATTATTTTTTATCCATGGGAACACGGATTTTAGTCAGTGTCATGACTGGCTGTACGTTTTGATTCTGCAAAATTCTTGCTACTGGAAATTCAGAACTTTTTTGAGGGTACCGTCAGCGTCAAAAAATGTACCGATACCGGTAGCGTCAGAGGTACCGGTAAGGACTGATTCGCTCTGGTCTAACGTGTCCATATATTTGTGCGTAGCTCTCTTGTTATCATTAGAAGTCGCTTCGAACATGGTTGTACGCATCTCCAAAATTGCAAAGAGCTATGGAAAGACACGGAGTTACTGCCACACGCAATCTCTAAGACAAGGGTCGGCAACTTTTGTCGCTCCCGGGCCAAAACCAAGTGTTACGAATCTTGGCGTGCTGCACTTATTTTTTCAAGAAAGTTAAGAACTAAACGGGTGGCTGATGAACCACATTATTTATACAGATTAGAATTTCAAATTTCGGACTTTAAGAGCGAGCGAACACTGCGACAACTCGTGGGCTCAAGTCGTCTTATTATACAAAATATTTACAAATAACATTTAATCGTGGTAGTATAGGGCAACGAAGATTCGACCCTATCTGCGTGTCCACACTCCTGTGTTATTGAACACACGTTAACAGAGTGTAACTCCGATCTTGACTCCTTCAGAGGTCAAAAAGCACACAATGCCAATTGTTATATTGTAAAGTTGCACAATCGAATTGATCCAAATAACGAATTACACTTAAAACCTTAAAGCAAGTATATGTGATGAAACCAAATTTCTAACTAACAAAGAACGACAAAGACAAGCTACACTGAGCGAGAAAAATATATCATAAAGTAGATGAATTGGGACAACGACCTTGTCCCAGGCAAATAACATGCACTACTAACAATAAGTGGTGAAAATATTAAAATACACAGTAACTATCCTTATGTACTTGCTACACAATTCCCCCCGACAATAAAAAAAATTAGTTTGCTAATTTTTAAATTTTGTAAGACTAGCTAATAACGGTTTCTGATTGAATAATATGTCGTAAAATTTGACATGTATTGGTGTATTTAATTCTGCATCAAAGTCGCTGATGACCAACTAATGCAACGACACAGGAAAACCAATTTGATTGAGATACCCCCGGTTGAAGGATCTTTTGCGGTGAAATCTACAGATTTTCATGAAATCTTCGATAACACCCAGAACTAAGCCATTGCGTTTGGACAATCGACTTCTTAATAGTTGATTTGAAGAATAATGTTGACGTTAAAATTTCGTCCGTTGAGAGCAAGTTTCGAAACTGTGAAAGCTTTGTCCAACTCTCGGTAGTTCCAATCGATAAAGATTGCCCGAGGAATTGAAATGTAACAAGAGTGTGGTAGCGTTGAATTTCGTGCAAATTTTCGTATCATCAACGTTCCAGACAAATGTAAACGCACCTTTCCGGCAAAACCCGGAATTGGGTGAGCATTGGCTTAAATCAGCTAGGGGAGAGTGAAGTTTTCGTGTCATATGATTGAAGGTTAAAGTTGAAGTTAAGATCGCGATGTTGTTGATTTGGCCAGACTTTTCAGTGGGCCATGAGTATTGGTATTCGACTTGCTTTCCAGTGATGTTGAAATAGAGAAATAGATGGTGATCGACTTGAGAGAATAAAGTAGATGTTCGTTCGTACGTTCGTCAAACAATAGGTCGCTAAATGCTGCTTTTTGGTGTAAAAAAAAATCGGCTTGCGTATATAATATCAATGTTTTTTTTTCTACGTAGCTTGCTTTGTCGATAAACACATTTGAAAATCCAGTAATAATACCAAGTTGTCCTGGTAATTTCTAATTTCTCTGAGACGGATTGATTTGCTGAAGTCCATATTTCTTGATCCGGTTGACACACAAAACATATAGTTGTAATATATAGGTCTATAATGAGACACAAATTCCATGAATTTGGGCGTTGATGCTTGGAAAATAAAAATACACGAGCGCGAACTCGGGCGTTAAACTTGAAGAGTTGAAGTTGAGTTAGTGCTGTCTGATCGTAGGAGGTCCTGGTCCAGATTCCTCGTTTTGAGTCAAAAATCTACCGTGTTCTGGCCTTCTTGACTGCTTAATAAATTTATAGCATAAAGGATTGTTAAATGAATGGGATGTTACCGTATATTGCTATTTCGTATATTGTCTCAGAACTTGCAAGTCACCCGTTCACCCTTCAGCTTCAACGCCCACGTGAATGAAGATGCGTTAAAAATCTCTATATGTTTTTATTCGTAAATTTCCACAACACACAGAATATAAATCTTATAACATTTATCTAGACTAGCTTAGAATGGTTTACATCGTCTTCTCTCTCCCTATCGAAAGATATCGGAGTCGTATTTATACGTTGATCATAAATCCAATTAAATGCTGTAAACGTGAGCTCGTGATTCACGTTATAAACAGAATCTTCTATTATCTCAATAAGGGTAATTAGGTACATCGTACGGATGGGAACTTAGATATAATTATTTCAATCAGTGCCAAAGGTCTTGAGAATATAGATTTTAATTTGATAATGACTGGATGGAACCTGTTATGTTCTTAAAACTGGTGTAATTTGATTCCTACGAAAGTCTTTGTTCGAATTTTGAGAAAAATTAACTTTGTTTTCATATTTTTAACATGAAATGGGGTACATTTGGGGGTTAGTTGCTATATTATCTCCCCATCTTACTAACTGGAAGTTTAAAGATTTGGCAACTCTAATAAATTGAAAATATATAGAAAAATACAATACACAATGCTAAAATTAATGATATAGGTCAAAAAAAACAAATATTTAAATGTATATGATCTATAATGAGACACGACATTGAAATGAAGAAGAGTTTATAGAAAGGGTAAAGGTTGTAAAGTAGAATTACAGAAGGATGGCGTATTTTTATTTGAAAAATTTTGGTTTGGACGGTTAAAACATATTTTCAATTTAATGTATTTCGCTAAGTTAAAATACTTATACTCGCTTTATCGCATTGTTACGATTTTGTAGACCTAGTTGGTCAATATATGCTTGTCCCATGTCGGGAAGAATAAGCGCGTTGCGACCTAGTTGGTCTATATATATATTTGTCCCATGTCGGGCAGAGTAAGCGCGTTGCGACCTAGTTGGTCTATATATATATGCTTGTCCCATGTCGGGAAGAAAAAACGCATTTTTAAGTGTATGCCATCTCAGGGCTTTTTTGAAAAAATAACGCTTTTGGTTACAATTTTTGTTTAACGAGCTTATTATTTCACCGTTCGATATGACGGCTTTGTAAATAATTAAAAGTATGACTCGCTCGAATCTACTTTTAGAAAGCATTTTAATTCTAACGAAATCTATTTAATCGAAAAGGAATGCTAACCACAAATATTCAATAATATAAATCTCTTGAAAGGTATTTGAAATTAGAATATTCAAAGTTGTTACCATTAATTAATTTATAAAAATTGAAAACCAAATGAAACGCCATGTATATTTAAGAAGACAAAGAAGTACTTTACCTTAGTATTAGTGGAAGAATGAAAAATGTCTGTCTCAATGAGAAGAAAAACCTGCAAATCATGAAACAAATTGTAGAATGACATGCTCCTGATCTGTATATCCATTAGGTACGCGCGACAATTCCTCTCTCTATTATTCGGAATAGAGCGCGTAATTTACCGTAAAACAGTCCATATAGTTCATTGTTTTCAACAGTTCGTTTTTGATTAGGTTTTTCACCTCGAACATATATCATGTTCTAAAAGAGTTCATTTCGATCGATGTTCAATACAGTCCATATTCATGATTTTAACGTTTCCAGAGTCCGTTACCATAGTTCAACTGCTTTCAATTGAAATTATTGTCTTTTCATAATGTTTTTGATTATGTCGGCTTGTCAGCAATTTGATACTTCACTCGTTGTTCCAGGCAATTTGAATCTCCCCGACGTTCGTAAGTTCGCACGTTTTGTGGAGACGGTTTCTCGGCACTTATTGAAAGCTTCTGCTTGGTCAGCTTTTTGGTTGATTCCGTCCAATTGTTGCTTGTCCTGGTTGTTGTCCGTTGATCTGATCCGTTTCAGAAGGTTAATTCAAGTCGGTTTTGTCACCATTTATAGCATAAATGGTTGTCATTTATAGCATATATATTGAGAAAACTCTGTTTGATTTTATTCGTATATTTCCACAACACACAGAATATAAATCTTATAACATTTATCTAGACTAGCTTAGAATGGTTTACATCGTCTTCTCTCTCCCTATCGAAAGATATCGGAGTCGTATTTATACGTTGATCATAAATCCAATTAAATGCTGTAAACGTGAGCTCGTGATTCACGTTATAAACAGAAACTTCTATTATCTCAATAAGGGTAATTAGGTACATCGTACGGATGGGAACTTAGATATAATTATTTCAATCAGTGCCAAAGGTCTTGAGAATATAGATTTTAATTTGATAATGACTGGATGGAACCTGTTATGTTCTTAAAACTGGTGTAATTTGATTCCTACGAAAGTCTTTGTTCGAATTTTGAGAAAAATTAACTTTGTTTTCATATTTTTAACATGAAATGGGGTACATTTGGGGGTTAGTTGCTATAAATTGACATACCGCCAAAGACTGCAGTTTGGTTGGCTGCTTGATTCCTGAAATGCTGACGTATGTAACTATCCTTATGTACTTGCTACAGTAGTATATATTTACGATTTAATGTGACACACTAGATAAAATCAAAATTTTCTAAATGTCTATCACTAATCCTAATTCTTCGCAAGGAAAATTTCATTTTGGTTGAGTAATTGAAAAAGCGATTTTTTTCATAAAGAATGGAAAACGAATTATTAATGAAGAACAAGAATAACATAATAACGATCCGTAGGTTTAAGTGAAGCACTGTGAGCGGGATTATTTTACTCCGTGTGCCGGATATGGCCCGCAGGTGGCCGACCTCTAATCTAAAGTCCTCATACTTTGGTTTCCCGCAATGCTTCTTGTGTTTTTATGGTAGTATTGTGGGCACCGATCTCGATGTCGCAATAGCAGTAGTTAATAGAAAATTTCTTTTCATGTTCGAAACAGAACTCATGGTTACGCTTACTCTAAATTGCAGTTTGTCCCTGAAAACAGTATTCCTAAAAACTAGCAGCAACTATTGTGTGTGTCACAGTTTGCCTGGAAATACCGCAAACCTCACCGTTGACAGAAAAAGTTCGTCCCTCGTTTCCACGCAAGCTTTGTACGCAAAATAAGTACTGGTCATTCACGTTTCTAAGACCAAATAAGAACGCGACTCAAAAATAAGCACTTTTTTAGAAATAAGCACATCGTTACTTTATAAGACGCGGGCTAGAAAATAAGCACAAATCTTAGAAATAAGCACGGTATGGCAACCCTGCCTATAGCGGAGATTCAAAAGTTATGTAGTAGTATATTTCATGTAGGTCACTGACCTTTTTTGTGTCGCGAAATTCATTGCGGGGCAAAAACGTTTTCACCAGACTTAGGTACCAGCCAAGTTATGAATCACGTTAGTATTTACATAAAAAGCAAGTTTATTCACATAAAATTAATCGAGTCAATAATTAGCGAGTAGGGCTGGTTAAAATAGCAAACGTGCCCATAGGCGTAGCCAGGGGGGGGGGGGGCCAGAGGGGCCATGGCCCCCCCCAAAATTTCAAGAATTCCATTCCTAATCCACCAGTTTTGTGGCATCTTGTCTCGTCACGCTTGTTGATTGTCATTGTTACGTCACAAAGGCTTGACCGTTCGCTCTTATGAGCAGTATGGGAAAGACTGTTTCGCAAGCTTTCGGTCAGTTGCTCGGTCTTGATTTGTTCTCGCCGGAATTTTATTCGAAACGCTTGAATTTTGATGACCAAATTACTTCGATGGCTAAAATCAATAAGCGCTTCTCAGGCTGTGGATGCACCGGTTACGTCAGTTACGTCTATCACTTCTATTCCCGAAGATGAACTAATAATCAACGAAGGCAAAACAAACGATCTTGGATTTGTTCTTAAGAAACATACACAGCTTACCGATGCGGAGAGATACAGGCTTCTAACTTCGGATGGTCCGAAAAACGTGACGATTCTGGATACTGTTAGACAAAGTCGTCGTAAATTTCTCAAAAAATGGCTTGACGATAACAGATTTTGCAGTTGGTTAGTTTACACCCAACTCTCTGATGGGGGTGGTTTGTGTAAGATATGCATAGTCATGCAAGCACGTTTGAAGCATGAAACTCTCAGGGACACTGCCTTTGTTACAAGACCATGCATTGACTACAAAAAATTTATGGAAAAGGCTGTAGCACATCGAGACACAAATTACCACCGAGAATCAAATATAGCTGCGAAAAATTTTGTCAAAAGCATGGAAACTGGTCAAAATGTGCGTGCAAACATGGAGACCCAATATGCTACGCAAACAAAAGAAAACAGACGAATAATGACTTCCATTGTCAAGACTGTCATGTTCTGTGCTTCGGGTAACATATCCTTGCGCGGACATTCCGGTGATAGTGGAAATTTTGTGAACCTTCTTCTATTTCGTATCGACGCAGGGGATGAAGATTTGAAAAGGCATTTCGCTCGAATGGCCGGAAACGCTAAGTATACAAGCCCGATGATACAAAATGAAATTCTCAAGGTAGCAAGCAACATGATAGTGCAAGATATCGTTATGGAGGCTAATAAATCGTTTGTGTCCGTAATAGCCGACGAATCATGTGATATTTCTGGGAAAGAACAACTAAGCATCGTTTTGAGGTATGTGAAAGGTGGTGAAGTGTGCGAGCGCTTCACAGGATTAGTGGAAATGGATTCTGTTTCTGCCGAATCAATTTCCTCAAATATTTTGACCCACCTCTCTGGTATAGGAGTGGATTTGCAAAAACTTGTGGGGCAAGGCTATGATGGTGCAACGACAATGGCAGGTCACGTCAGCGGTGTGCAAAAACGCATTCGTGATAAATACCCGCGCGCAATATTTGTGCACTGCGCTTCTCATTGTTTGAATTTGGTCATAAATGACCAAAGTAAAGTTGCAATCATCAGAAGCACCTGTGATATCATTCGTGAGACTATTCGTTTTTTCAGGGAGAGCCCTAAAAGGCGCGCGGGTTTAGGAATTAACATCCCTTTGTTCTGCCCCACCAGATGGTCTGAGAAGTACAAGAGCATCCGAATCTTCAAATGCAACTTCAAACGAGTACTTGAGGCTCTTGATTCTTTGGCGAGAGATGCTAACAGTGAGACGCGGGCGAAGGCTTTTTCTCTGAAATCTGCTCTAGAAAAGTCGTCGGTTATCTACGCCGTATGTTTGATTGGTCGATATTCGGCACTAATGGAGCCACTAGCGCGCGCACTTCAGGCGGTCGGAGTCAGTGTGCCGTCAGTAAAGAACCTCACATCCTCTCTTCAGAGCGTTATCGCTGAAGAACGCAATGACTCTGAAATCGCATTGAATATTTACAAAGAAGCTTGTGAAATAGCTGGCTTGAAAGAGTTGACAATACCCAGAGTAGTCGAAGTACAAGTGTATCGCGACAATGTCTGTGCTGATTCAGCATCCCACTATTTTAAACGTTCCGTATATCTCCCATACGTCGACGGCTTGAGCTGCTCTATTCGGGAACGCTTCATTGAAAACCCATCATTTTTTTCATTGCTATCAATTCTTCCACCGAACAAACCAGTTCACGTGGATGAGGTAGAGCATCTGTATTTATTGGATAACCTCCAGAATGAAGTGAGACTGTGGAGAACTTCTTTAAGTTCCGACGTTAACGACAAATGTTTGGAGGGGCTTCTTTTGAGCGCTCGAGATTATCCAAGCGTGTACACCGCAATACAGATCGTTATGACGCTACCAGCAACCACCGTTGAGGCTGAGCGGTCTTTCTCCTGGATGAAACGGGTAAAGACATGGCTGCGCTCATCAATGACGTCCAATCGCCTTTCTGATTTGTGTGTGCTTCACTGTCACCGTGAAATGGTCACCGAGGAGAAAATTAATCGAGTTGTGTCGAGCATAGTTAGCGGGAAGCGAAGGATGTACTTTTAATCGGGGCGATGTATTTTACTTATTTAAATTGCGTTGTTAATATTTGTTGTTTCAAATAAAAAATTGTTTATTAATGGATTTTGTATTCACAAAAATCCAGCTGAGTAATTGAATCAGTTTGCTTGTTGACCAACTGTTGTTGTTTTGCGCTTGAAGAACGGGTGTTTTAAACCCAATATAATTTCTAAAATTTTCAAATTTGGCCCCCCCCAAAATTTTGGGCTGGCTACGCCACTGAACGTGCCGAATCAAACGATTGGATTGCACAACGCACTTGCGGATTTCTGGCAAAAACACAACTTTGCACGTACCTTTCGCTTACGCTAAAATTGATTGGTATGTTTTTTTTATTTTTTTTTTAATATTTGTTTCCTGTATTTCCATTGCTCCAATTTCAAATGATCGTATTGTGCGCCAATGTCGCATGAGTTTCACATCTTTTAGTTGGTAATTTGATAAAATTCGAATCACTAATACAAATATGCTAATTTGAATATGAAATACCATTAGGTGAATATGAAATACAATTAAAAATTCTATCAGATTTCAACGGATACGTAGTAACAACATTTTAGAGGTTTTGTTTTGAGGCAAAAACAACATAGACTGGGTAGAAAAATACAAACGGAAAAAAGACAGCGAATCGACGAGCCAGCCATAAATATATTATTTTTTATATTTACGAAGGCGATCAAAGCCGATACGACAGAGAATAATCAGAATAAATTTATTAGAAAATTTTAGCCGCAAATTCTTTCCTATTATTTTCCCCAACGATCGCATAATATCTTCCGAGTTTGTCAGAGCGAGCAGTTCTCGATGTCTCAATGATAGAGCACCCTCGCTATGGTTCCCATCGGAATTTGTAAATGTGGATTATAAATTGTTTTTGATTTTGTTGCTTCTTCACACACAAGTCGGGTTTACAATTAACGCACAATGAGTCCGCAATGATTTTCCCTGGTGAGAAAATAGTCGGCGACCAAAAAAAGATTGGGAAACACTGGATTAAAGACAATAGTCCAGTCATCCCAAAACTTCTTTATATGAACAGGTGAAAAATGCATTTTCAAACAAATCAATTATTAATTCAACATGCAGAAATAATCGACGAGTAAACAAAATCAACAAGAAAAAACTTCGTTCAAAAAGAGATGCCTGTATCTGTAGTACACTTATATAAATAAGAAACGGTAATTTAAAACTGTAATCAGTGCGATTTTAGCCTCAATATTGAGCCAGCGGAAAACTAGAGAGAGAAAAACATGGACATTCCCCCAACATGCTCCCAGTTCATGCTTTTTCTTAGTTTTAATATTTATAACCAAGGAGATGATTTAGGGCTATAGATAGCTTAGACATGGTTACACTTTTCAAAAATAGTGACGATGAAATAGTGTAATGAAAGACAAGCATCACACTTTAACAACTACAAATAACAGCATTATTCTCATTCAAAAATAGACATTTCAATAAAATATATAGGCCGAAGAAAATTTTGAAGTACGGTAATATTTTTTACATATAGAAAGTGTAGTAAACAGCAGCTGAAGTAAAGCAGAATTGCATTTAAAAATTGAGCTCTTAAAATATGTAAAGAAAATTTCTGATCATTGACTACAGGGTCCCAAACACAATCGAAAAAAATTTATCATTCAATACCAACAACATAACAAGAGAGTAAAGACAATCATATTGATGTAATAATATAAAGCAATGTGAAATTGCAATTTTACCTGGTTAATTTATTTTGAAAATTACTTTGTGTAAGTGAGTTCGATTTCAGTTTAATCAAATTGATACACTTATTTAATGGGATATGGTTGACCTAGTGACAAGTAAAGAGAATATCAACAAGTTTTGAGGTTTTTTGGCACACTCGCCAATTGCATAAAAAAAATGCCCTGCTAACTTTTAGTCATGGAAGGGGGGGTTCAAATATTTATACTTTATTTGCATGTCTTCTGATTTTCTTCCAAATTATGCCTTTGATGAATTTGAATGCGGAAGATGCAACAATGATCAAAAAATAGGATATTACATACATACATAGAACAGAAAAAAAAATTGTAACCCAGAAAGTATGATTCAAATATGGCACTTATGGCAGATATCATGATGAGAGGATTGCTAGAAATATCAACATGACATGAAACTATCTCGCTTAATATTTTTATACCGGTATTCCCTCGGTCAATTCTTGAACCACTTCTACTAGTAAATCCTCGTATCTAAGAGATCCACCAGTAGAAAACCACATACCGGTAGTTGAAAAATACTTTCGCATGTAATCCTAATTGAAGACAATCACCAATATGTTTGTCAGATAACAAATGGAATACCAGTAAATTAATTGTTGTGAATGTTAATTTGTTCAAACTCTTTTGAATAAATTCTTTTTTTTTTTCAATAGCCTATTTGAATTATGCCTAGCAAACCATGAGTTAAATAAAAGCAGTTAGTTGATAGTGTTCACAGAAATGCATCAGACCATTCCTTCAAACATGATGCACAATTAATAGCATCTCTATCTCTCATTTTAATTTCAGTTAGCAACCAATCTCTGAACATTTCTTCATCTTTCTTGAGCAACAAAAACTGTCCAAGAAGTACATATGCCTGTATTAAAAAGTGTAAATCATTTTAAAATGGAATGAAAAAGATCAAGTCACAATCCTGATAATAAAACAGAAATTTACCTCTTTATGACAACAAGACAAAATATATCCAAATATGAAAATAACTTTCGAAAAAATATTAAAAGATCATTATTATATGCCAAGTATTTGGGGAGGAAACACTGGAAAGCCAGGAAGTTCGAACTTTTCAAACAAGCATTTAGAGAATATAAACACTTTGATTACTAATATTTTATATAAAAACTGTTTTCAAAAATATGTACTATAATAATAAGAGTTCAAGAAAATAACTCATATTTACCAGGGGGGCCAAAAATGTACCTTGTTTATGGATAACAAGCAAAAACAGTAATAGAGGCACAGCAAGTTATTTAACAACACTTACTTTATCAAAACCTTTGTCACAAAGTTTTTGACCATATACTTTACCAATTCCAGCTACATCTGTAACACATTTGTCACCCATGGGCTCACCAACAAAATTTCTGTGCTTTTGAGAAGTTGAACTCATCGTGTTTCAATACCCCTGCCTAGCTTAGGGTCAATAATTAATTGATGGAACGTTGACTGAAATATGAAAATAATGTGAGTTATAGACTCTTGAATAGAATCAAAATAAAGTCAGCAATGTCTCCATAATTCTGCAAAAAACAAAAATATAAATAATTTCCCAAATACACTATTGTAAAATTTTTGAGATAATTATTCATTTCATTTAAAATATCACTACTGGAGAAAGATAACTTATTTCAAAATGCAAAAACCAGTTCAAGAATATTACTGATAATTCCAATACAAGGCGATTTATCCAGTTTGCGATCAACTTCGTTTTAGGTGCTATGAAAATCACTCACCCAACAATTTTTACAGAGTAAATTTAGACAGTCTAAAAATTCCCTTACATTATGAACCTAAAAATAAATTTGCCACGATAAGGATTAATCACTCAAATGCTACAGTAAATAATTTTTTTCTTTCTGTAAATTGGATAAATTTTTTCAGAAGAATTCAATAGCAGTATGGTGACGTTATTAGATTGCGATTCTTTTTAGTTTATTGCACAGTGCTGGTTTGCCAATATCATGCAATATGAAGGCCCAGACTGTCTCGTACACTGGTAACGTTACAGGAGGATCTGCCCTCGACGATATAGGCTAATTGATGTCTTTTCATTTGGGGCTATTCATGAAATCACCGAAAAGTCCATACTAATAGAAGTATTCAATGCAACTTGCATACTTATTCGAGAAAGGTTGGTAGCATACGGTACTGCAAAGTCATATTACTGTATTGAGGGATGGCGAAATTCGATACCAGTCAGCCATCAGCCTGGTACCGGTACCGGTATACAATACAACTTTATTCTGTTATTACATTTTTTGTCTACACCACCATAACACAAATTGAATAAACAATACAGAAAAACAACACTGCCAGACTAGTACCGTGCGGGTACCTGTACCGTAATGCTGCAATTTTCCAGTTTGTTCGACTGAACAGCACGTTCCCCACCTAAACACACAAAAAGCTGATTTACACCAATGTTATGTTTTACTACTGTAATAAGTTAGGACCTTAAATATCTCTTCGCAAAACTCATTTCAGTACCGTTTTTTTTTTTTTTTTTTTTTTAAAGGTCCACGTTGTGGATTCATAACAGTTTTGTAAAAATAAATAAATGATGAAAAAATAATATCAGTACCGTTTTTATTTCACAATTTACAGTTTGGCCACTTCTGCGCTAAACAAAGTAAAAGTTTGGCGCGGCAATCTTTCCCTTTCAGTCATTCGATCGCCCTCCAATGGAGTATATAAATACTAAAAATTGATGTTTTTGCGGTTTCCTCGTTTGACACGAACTTACCTATTATGGTCCATGGATCGTTTTTAAACACGAAATATACGGCGAGAGCACATTTGCACTTGTAAACTGCACCCAGGACATTTGGAATTGTGTATTATTTCTGTCGTAATTTTTGATTGTTATATTTTTAACTGGTTGGAAAAAATAAACTTGACTTGACACCCACATTTGCACTCTTACATTTCCACCCACAGAATTTAGCACCCACAAATAGATTGCTCACGCTTACATTTGCACCCACAGACATTTGCACCTGTGGATACTTGCATACAAGTACATTTGCACTCATGTACATTTTCACTCACGTACATTTGCAGCCACAGACATTTGCACCCATGTAAATTTGCAACAATGTACATTTGCATCCACAGAAATTTGCACTCAAATACATTTGCACCCACGTAAATTTGCACTCGTATACATTTGCACCCATGTACATTTTCACCACAATGAAGCTTTTTTTACTTCAAAGACTAGTGTCCAGTCTAGTGTGGTGTAATATTCATGGGTGCGAATATCCGTCGGTACAAATGCCCGTGGCTGCAATTGTACGTGATTGCCAATGCTTGCGGTTGCAATGTCTGCGATTGTAAATGTGCGTGAGTGCGAATGTGCGTGGTGCAAATTTACTTGTGTGCAAATGTTCATGGGTGCAATCTGTATGTAGGTACAACTGTTCTGGGTGCAGTTCAAGGGTGCAAATGTACATGTGTGCAAAGATAATGGAACCATCAAATATCTCAATAGTCATTTTTCTCCGAGTAGTTTTAGTTTGGTTGCAGTAATTGAAAAATTCATCATTTTGAAACAAAATGGTAGGTCTGAGAGCACCGAGTTGGAATAAAAGATTAGTGAAAATCATTAGCTTACGGAAGTGATCGAGCAATACGAAATGAAAAAGTGCTTTTTTATTTAAATATAAGAAGAGCAGCTTCTATGTAAACGTAAAGTATCGTGTCTCATAGCACCAAAGGAGAATTAAAAATGTTATAGCTTTCTAGCGATTTCTTCCAGAGGTGCAGTAATACAAACAACACCCCAGATAGCACAACTACGTCGGAACAACCATGGCCGAACGTTGTTCGAACCACCGGCCCAATAATGGCGAACAACCATGTTCCAGCGAAGATTTGGCCGCTGGGCCAACGTCGGTCCTTTCGCTGTAATGCAACCGTGGCAAACGGTCGGGCCAACGTAGGCGATACGTTGTAACACAATCGTGAAATTTGGCCGGGCCTACGTAGGCGACACGTTGTAATACAATCGTGGCATATGGTCGGGCCGAGTTAGGCGATGTGTTGTACAGACAGGGTATGGATCTATACATAGAAATTTCCCACTAATCTAACATTATTTAAATAATTAAAATACAAAAGATAGCAAAATGTCTTTATTTTACAAATATGTATACATGTAATAAAATTAATCGGAGTTCGTTGCCGGATCATCCAGAGCTGAAAAATATAAAAATTCTGTGTTAAATTGCAGTATTAGCAAATTACAGCACCAGAGTTCAAAGCCTAGTCTGAATGACTGCATCCCAACAAATTTTCAGAGTAGGAATCTTAAGCCAAGATTCTGCAGTCGCAAATGTGTGAGTGAAGCTTACATTGACAAGACGATAATAATTGAGAAATACAGAAATTCTTGATTCCGCAAGGGGGGCGTAGACAACGTTTTGAGGGGAATATTTGTTGGAGGGAATAATGATGATTTGCGATTTTATCTGACTAAAATGTCTTGAAATATTCCTTGTTGAAATTCATCTATCTTATTAGAAACATCATGCACCATGATTAGTCTATTTGTTTAATTGATTTACAATAAATTTAGTTGTAACTTCATCATTTGCTGTTGCGATGATACAAATAAGTTCCAAAACCACTGTTCGCCATTATGCACCAAACTCTGGCAACATTGGATTGGCAATTTGGCACTTGACTCTAATCATAATCAGCTTGGCGATATCTCCTTAATAAATATTTTTCTATATTGTTCACTTTTGTATACAAAATCTACATTCAATTTCTTTACTGTTCACAGTTGTTTACAAAATCCATATTCAATTTAACAATCATAATGATAAAAATGAATGGTGTGGCAACTGGCAAGTACATTTTGTTTACTAGTCCGTTTATTAGTTTAATATACCCAACTTATCTAAATTTTCTCGCCTGTTTTTATTTTATTATATCTCTGTTGTTGTTGTGTGTGTGTAACTTAATTTAATTCATGGAAACGATAGGCATCTTTTTGGCAAAACCTTATATTCTTTACGCTTTAATCTTAATTAAGGTTTTGTTTTCACTCCAGATTGTCAGATTCTATTTAATCAATTTTTGTTCATTTCCCTTATGAATTATCTTAAGCTGATTTGGAGTCAAAATAATCTTATACTTTTAAAATGGAAGAGGGTAGAGCAGAGAAAGATGGTGGAACAATATGATGAACATATTACATACCTTTAATAGCAGAAACTAAGGGCGTCCCACTCACTCCTTCTTATCCACCGCATCCTGCACAGTTGAAAGAGCGGGCGAGTAAATTTGTTATAATTGAGCTCATGATTCTCCAATCCAGTCTTTCTTGGAGCAACCTCCGAGACTTGACAAATATCCTATCTGGAATGAGTAAATAAGCACAATTATGAGAATACATTTAATGAAAAGGTTTCCATCCGTTGCAAAAGCTCTATGTTAATTACCGCGAGTATCTACTCGAAAATATACACATATGTGTTTTGTCCACATCGCGTTCGTATAAAAGTGAACAATTTTAATAATGCAATCGGATCGTATTTAGACATTTAAATAATCTTCCTTGAACACGAAGCGAAAATATGGGGCATATTGTATTTCATACATAATTTCGAAGCGCTTCATGCAGTCAAAAACAAAACGACAAAAAATAAAAAGGCACTCAATAAGATGAGACCCAGCAAAGGTATTTTCACCTATTTTACTTTCATGTTCTGTTTAGCTTTCGAATTAATTATGGAGTAATCTGCAATATTTTAACATTGTACTAAAACTAAACAAATATTCTGAATCTCAGAGATTTTTACATCGTGGTCTTCATACGATGGCATGTGTTACCGGTCAGCGAACTCTTTTAAATTAATTTTGCTTGCCCGCTGGGGTAAAAAGGTTGGGAACCACTGAACTAAACAGTTAAGTACAACCACGTTACACCAACGCCCTGCAAACTTACAGTCGATTTTCATCAGAATGATTAAATAGAATATTCAGAATAGAATAAATTGATTTTTAATGTTTTTTCGTTGTGGGGTCGCAAGTATCTGTAGTCTGTGATTTTACAAAAATTGGGGTCGCGGAAAAAAAAGTTTGGGAACCACCGCCGTAAAGTGTCCGTAATCAGCCTATAAAAATATTCAACTTACGAGCCATTTTTTCATCCTTGAATGTATTCTGGATCAAAATGTAATCAGACAATGAATTTCATCAATTCCGGTATGTCCGAGTCCACACTATATTCAGTGGAAAATTGCAGATGCCGTAGCTTGTAGCATAAGAGTTTCTACCGCCTGTCCCAACAATTTTTCCATGGACTGGATTGAAGCATGGCTTGATCTCTGAAAATCAAGTTAGTGTTACCCAATGTATAGTACATGATTGTCTTTCAGATGATAAACGTGAACGAATGGCCTATACTAATTACCAGAATATAAATTTTTCATTAATATTAATTACCGTATTTTCCGGCGAATAAGTCTACCCGGCGAATAAGACGAGGCCTGTTTTTAAGCCTGAAAAAATGGGTTTTTGCATATAACCGGTTAATAAGTCGGGGTAGTAAAATCGCATCAACGTCGGGAATCTTAAATTACCATGCAATGCCTTTCGAGCAGTCGCCGCGTTTGCGCATTGGTTAAAATAGCCTATAATGACTTTTTCTTGTAGCGTAATATTCAATCCATATATGATAATGCAAATATGATAATCACAGCATTGAAATTCCAGATTCACAGCACGAGAATGTCGATTTATTTAAACTAACCAGAGGAGGACGTGGGGGATGCTATCGCCGAAGGTGTTTCATTGTCCGGATTCAATAATAAGGCGACAAAAAAATGAAAATGATCATACTCGCCTAATAAGACGAACCCCCCCCCCCCCAAAATTTGGGTCTAGAAAAGCGACTTACTCGTCGGAAAATACGGTATTAACCACATGATGTTGTACTAGGTAATTATTCAACCGATATATCTAGCTATTGTGCAATATTTTATGGCACAGATATGCAAGGAGCTACTATCAAACTATAAAACAAAAACACCTGTTTTGGGCATTGTCCGCATTGAAACACTGAGATGCTTGAAATGACACAGTGTATGATTGCGTGAAAGAATTGAAGCAGGTGAATTTTCCAGTCCATTGTCATAGGGCCTATTACTGTATTATAAAAATGGTATATATCATTAAACTTACAATGGTAATATTGACACTTGACAGAATATCTAATCGGTAATAATTATTTAGAATGACCGGAAAAAAAATGGATATTACACAAAATATGTCCAAATATTTGTAAAGGATGTGCCGTAAAATACTTCATGCTTTTAGAGTCGCTGCGCATTGCACAGTTGCATGCACATTTGGCAGTCATTGTACAGAGATGGGCTTCGCCCAGTCGCCCGAATCTTTTTTGCTAGCGGTCTACTTTCCAATTCACTTTAAAATATAGACTAGACTGGCCCGCACCTAGACTGGCGGGCCATGTCGCATCTCGCATGTGTGGCGTAAAAAGTTATACTTTAGAAACAAAATTTTATTTAAAGTGTTATAAAAACAAAAAGGGAAAACAATTATCCTTGAGCTATTCTTTACCCAAAAACATCAAATTTTAGTTTCAGTTTGATTGTGGCAATTGTTAAAACATATTTAGATTTCAGCCAATTGAGATCTGTATTTAGATTTGTTGAAATTCATCAGACAGAAGGTTCACAAATGTGCAACTATTCAGATTACTGGATTAAGTCGTCCAACGGGTTGGATTTGGGCTGCGGAAATGTTTGGACTTAGACAAATAAAGTAAATATAAAAAATCATATCTAGGGATGAAGGACCAATACCGGTACTCGATAACGAATACCGGTACCGGTACTGGTAAATAAGAGATGGCAACCTCAGAAAGTTTAACAAAAAATGCCAAAAGACCAAGTACGGTAACTTACCGGTACCTCATCTCGTTCTGTCGTTACCGGTACCTACGGTGTCCAGGGATAAATATGTAATACCGGTATGGTGCCGGTACCGTATCACCCTTAAGAACTGTGATCTGACAACGCACTTAGGGTACTGTATCGGTACCATGAGATTAACTTACATGGTTACAACTATCTCTACTTTCGCCATTCATACTATGATAGCATTAAAAGTTCAATTTCACTGTCTAATCCACGGCAAAAACCTCGTAACAGGATACCGATTACGAGTACCGCCAAAATGAATGGCGACTCCATGTACTATATTCGAATCGCGCGCCAATTTCATCGCGTTATGGCGTGTTTCGTTGAATGCCAATGATGGCCTTACCATGGTAAATGGTTGTAAAACCGCGTACAACGGTTGCCGGCGGATTATAACGTTGGCCCAACGTAGTTGTGCTATCTGGGACCCATTTGCAATCATTATTCGATTCCCAGATATATAGCCTACTTTTTGAAATTGCTCAGAATCTATAATTTCAGTATTGAATGATAGTATCGTTTACCAGTAATTAGCTTATGCCTCCTCGACTAGAAACGGGTATTATGACTAACGAGTTTTCGAATTATATCTATGCAATCTGCTCCATGAGCATGTTGCTCTGTACAATAAATGTAGAGCCACTTGCACGATCAATCTTGAAAAATGAAAGGATCCACGGCGTTATCCTGGAAAAAAAGAACAAAAACTAGAACAATATGCGGGCGATACGAGCTTTATTATAGGATCCCCGGCTCGATATATGATAAAGCAAAGCATATGTTTTAGGAATTAAATAACGCCACCAGAAAACATTTGAAACCACTCCCCACCCTGAATAACACCGTGACACGTTAAAACACCTGGATTATATTACAGAGCAGACGCACCGAAGAAAAAATCTGTAAAATAAATAGCATCCCGATTACGGCAAAAAGTTTGTTCATTATATCTGACGTTAGCCTATGTATAAATGTTCAATCAGGCATCGTTTTTGTTCAAAAGATTATAAAAATTGTTGAGTGGAGGAAAAAGTAGGAAACGCGTTCACATCTGCTAGCATCACAAGTAGCAACAGGTTTATCCGAAGCGTTATACCGTTACAGCTCGGATATAAAGTATTAATTTATTATGGATCCGAGAAAGTACTCTTATTAAAATGAAAGTGACTCGAAGCTGAAACACGTAGGGGGAGTCCATATAATGGCAAAACTTCTTTTCAATCGACTTGTATTTAATCATGGCTCTTTAATAATCACTCTTGCATTTTGGTGGCTTTTGCACAGTAGCAATACGGTCAAACTAGCACCGAACTTGCGTCCTGCCTAAATACAATTTGAAACATTTTGGGTAACAGTTTCATCTATATTAATCAATATATAGATATTCGTCATTTTTACAACTAGTGATGATATGATTATAATAGCACTTACAGGCTTGGTATGTCCTTATAAAACTAAATCAATCAGAATCGAGTAAATGAAGTATTTGGATTCTGTGCAATTTTCAACTGGCAACACTTCCGAGACCCTGATCCCCCTTGATTTTTGACCAGTTTATGGAGCAAGGAATGTGATCCTCTATTATACCTCTGGAAACACAGTTATGGTAAATTTTAGCACTACTTTAGATGTAATTGCATATATGTTATCACAATATCGAAGAGGGAGTTTTTATTGTACAATGGAGACAGATTTAGGATTACGCAACCATATCCGATTAGTAGCTTAATTCGAAAAAAATAAGCTGAAGCAATTTGTAGGTATTAAGATTAGTGTTGATTGTAGAAATATTTTGATTATGTTACAAAAAATTACAACTTAAGTTCATGCCTCAATCATGGCTGTGGGGCAAAATTTTCTGTAGTGAATAAAAAGAATTTGCCAAACCCTTTTCTCGACAGTAAATTAAGATGCCTGCATCTGCAAAAAAATTTTTTTTTCAAATATATTTTCAAAAATTGATCGTGTTAGACGCACAGGAAATGGGCTAGTTCCTAATGCCTCATAAAATGCCCAACTGTTTAGCGACCCCTTTAGTATACCTGCTTACGATACAGCACCGTCATGTACAAGTTAGACTATCACATTTGGCTATATTCATCACAACTAACAGAAACTCAATTTTGTGCTATTTTATATATTGTCATTCCACATTAAATAGATATTTTGCAATGAAATAACGGACGAATTATGTAAGAGTGAACCCGAAAAATAAAAATCAGACAAAAATTTAACAACAAAGTCAGGAACAAAGAATACTATTAATAAACCAACACTATTCTGAGAAGGTGTATTTCCCAATGGAGCACATACACCTGCCACAATTGACAATAACAAAATTTTTTTTTTTTTTTTAAATAAATTGGGACATCCAGGCTAGTTTTCCATATATGCAATCTTACCATTTAAGAAATAAAATAAATCATCACAGTTCCAGGGGTTCAAAATTCATTTGACAGTATTCAACTTGGTAAAATTTGTACATGTCATAATAGTGTAGTTCACTAGAAATCAAAAATAGAGAATGGATATCTTTACCAATTTCGATACTCAAAAACAGTGTACCTACATTGCGGACAAGTTCGTAATTCTAGAAGTTTCCCTCCTTCCTGCAATTGATATGCCGATTAATTAATAATGTTTCACTTAAAAAGCATACCAAAATTAATATCGATTAACAATAATAAAAACCTCCTGAAAAACAATTTGCAAACCATGTTCAACGGGGTATAATAATTTGATTAATAACCGGCATATTCTAATTAAAAAGCATGAAGAAGTGAGGGACCTCCTGAAGTATGCGCGCCAAGATGGCACACAACCTGAACATAGTATGTGTGTACCGGTTAGGATTCAGGTTGTGCGACATCTTGGTGCGCATACTTCTGGAGCACCGAAGTGAGTGCGCAGTAAAGCGAACTTTGGTGTGGCAAAGTATGAAACACGGCAGGTACCCATAACCTAGGATGACAAAATACTGTACTACAACCATTCCAGTCAGTGATAGAAAAATAGTATGCATAAAACTTTTTCTACTGCAACGAGTCCAACAACCTTATAATTGGATGGATGAAACTGATGACAGTCAACATGTAATATTTTACAGAATCTTGCTGAAACTCTCTTTATTCTAGTGCATTCACTTACGAGCAGAAAGCTTATTTTTAAGTGCAAAATTATCACAACTATCATAATTTGCATACAATACAGAACAGAAAACCTTTTGAAATAAATATATTGTGACAAAAAATATCGATATAGGGAATATATTTTTAAAAAATTTCAATGTTGAATGAAAAACAAGCCTAAACTAATTAGCTGATACACTTTCACATACAAAATTTACAATTGCTTCGTTTACAGAGTCCACCATTTTAAAATTAAAAAATCCATTATTTAAGTCTTTGTTTTAGCATTTCTAATACAGAAGATCAGACTACTAGTAGCAACCAAACAAAAATGTGTGCTGTCAAAATCCGATGTAAAATCATTTTCTTATACTACTTTGTGTGCATGAATAATATGAATCTCGGGTAATAAATGGTCAGTATTGAATTTTAACGTTATTGCACATGGATGTATAAATCGACAACTAGAAGTAATAGGAGGTCAAAGAGAATTTTTAATTTTATGTATTATTCGATGCATATATATGCTGCAATAAAATATTCTTGTTCAACAGGGCTACAACTTTAAAAGGTAAAACTAATTATATTTAGCAGGCAAAAACATAAAAATCAAAGCTCAAAAAATGCAATATATTATTTGGTATGCAATTATCTTTCAAAAAACAAAACGAAAAATTGAGATACTAATAAGTGCATGTGATATGCATTAATTAGGCATTAAAATCTTTTAACAAAATAAACAGTTTTAGGAAGTTTTTTATTGGTCAGTTGTTTCACGTTGACGACGAGCAAAACTAAGGAATACTTGTTCGAGTGTCGTTTGTGAGACGGAATAATCTCTCAGGTTGATTTCAGCTTTTGTTTCTTCCATACGACTAAATATCTAAAATTAAAAACCAAATGTATAGCGGTGATGTTTATTACTATGGACAGAACAATATACAACGCTTTAAAAACGAGAAAACATAGATTTATTGAGTTCATGCCTTAGAATTGTAACAAGCCCTTTTCTATCCACCTATACGAGTCCCAGTAGTGTCTGATTGAAAAAAAAACAGAATTGTGTCGAATTTTTTTTTATATGACTCCATGCTTTTTGCTCCAAACAAGGCCCTAACAAGCCACTGATATCTCACAATATGTAACAAGTTGCTTTTTTTTGGAAGGGCCTGACTGAATTTAGCACACCCTGGGTGAAGAGAGGAGCATGGGATTTGAACACAAGATGAGTAATCAGCGTGGCTAACTCAGTTACGTCTAACGATGCCTTAACAGATAGGCCATGTCGTTATCAAGAGTCATTTGCAAATTATGTAATTATGAGTTTTCAAAAGAAAATATATCTAATATGTGGCCTTTGACATGTAAGAATGCCTATGGCAGTATATAGCCTCAAACAAAGCCTGCGCTGTGGTACAATACAATATAATGTGATATTAACGATTTACTTACGGTAGCTAAAGATAGGTCTTCTCCTGAGGGTTTGATCTTCGGTACTTGGAATGCAACTAGTCCTTGATGTTCATCTTTGATAATAGTTCCTTAAACAAAACACTGGACTTAGACTTGATAAATCATTGAAAAATAATGTTATCATTTTTGCACTGATTGACGAAATAATGAATCTAATAAGGGCAACTTCAATACTCTAAACATGAGAAACAAATTTGGATAAATCAGAGTTGTGTGAATCACTGGCACAATTATTTTCAGATACAGAGAATCCGAGAAGATTAAAAAAAGAGGCTCCCCTTGGTTGGAAATTAGGGTGGCATTTTTCTGGGTAGAATACACCAGGGCTTCTCAAACTTGCGACCCAATATATTAAAAAAATTGCCCGCTACCCCTGTTAACTGTGAATTTAGGGCTGTCCAAAATCGAATAATTTTTTGATTCGAATCGAATCGAATATTTTCTCCGAATCGAACTGAATAATCGAATATCATTGCGCAATAGTAAATCTGTCTCTATTATACAATAAACGCCTGCCCTTCGATGTTGTGGTAATGTATGTGCAGTTACATCAAAGGAGATCACACGCTTGTATGACCTGGTCAAAAAAATTGGAGAACTCCAAAATTTGGGTCTCGAAAACTGTTGAGTGTTAAGAGTAAAAATTGCACTATTCAAAAATTGCAATCTCAATTTTGATGGATTCAGGTTTAATAGGACATGTAAAGCCTGTAGATGCTATTTTAATCCTATTCACTAGTTTTTATGTTTTTTTGTGTAAATTTCAGCAAAATAATAACATCCATCAATATAGATAAAACTGTTGCTCAAGTTCAAAATTGCATTTAAAAATTCCAAGCTAGTTTGATGACAATATTATTTGATGACTATAATATTGTTAGTGTACAACAGCCATCAAAATGCAAGATTGCAATTATTTGTCTTGGTATATAGATGGATAATACAGTAATGCCATCATAAGAAATTACAAATTCCAATTTAAAGAAGGTATTGCCATCATGAGGATCCCAAAACCTGTTTCAGCTTTGAGTTGCCTGTACCATGTTCCTATGATAACTAACTCAACAGCTTCAAATCGATTCTATTTATAGAACTATCGTTTTCTAAATTCTCTCCTTTTTCTTCTTGTTCTCTCTCAAAAACGTCACGATCGATTATACCTTGTTATGACGACCATGCATGAAATGGCTAATCACGTGCCGGGAGGGCATTAGTAATGACATGTTTATCACAAAATGAAGGCGAGAGAAATATCGGGAAACCAATTAAGCAAGCCGGGAGCGAGAGTGGTCTGAGCTCGGAGCGCCGCCGCTTGCCCGGTGAAAAACATCCCGTAAAAATATTTCCGCTTTATGTACCGATACCTAATTTTAGCGATTCGAAAATCAGCCGAAAAACGATTCGAATAATTTGCCATTCGATTCGATTTCGAATATTTGGTTCGCTTGGACAGCCCTAACTGTGATCCTATGTATTCTCTCAAAATCGTGAGATTGATGTTTTGCACTAGTTCAAATCATTGTGTTTCAAATCAAAAGTCTAAAAAAGCACAATAGATATAATATATTCCTTTGTGTGAAATTGGTGTACTAAAGCCCCTAAAAGCCTGCGCCCCCCACTTTAGCCCCGGAATACACAATGGAGGAAATTTTTAAAAGTGGAACCTTCCAAGGGAAATATTTTCGAGCTGGAATAGTTTGGACAAAATAAAAAAAATTACTAGCGTTTAATTACTGTTTACATACCTGGGAAGTGGGACTGCATATATGCCTTAATTGGGTCTGGATCGCTGTTATTACTTTCCAATTTGACTTCAACAGAATAACCCTGTCCAAATTTGTTTTTAAGATGCTGTGGTCCACCCAGGCATCTCATTTGTCCATTCACCATGATAGCTAGTCTTGTACATAATGCTTCACATTCTTCCATACTGATAATAAAGAGAGATAATATGAAAAAAATTAGGGTGTTGATGTGAAGAAAAATAACATGGAATGGCCCAGTAGATATGGATATTTCCCCGAGCATCGATTTCCTTGTTTTTTTTGCAACAATTTCAAATCAGCAATAAGTTAACAATGACGTAACAATTGGGAATTTTTGCCGGCGCTCAAGACACTTATTTCTGTAACTGCTATAAGTATTGCATCAAACGACATTCGTTAATGCGTAATGTAGCACTATGAATTCACATAGTATTAGTAATGTTTTGCATTTCAGAAGACACCCATAACTTCGCTTGTAGATGAGTATCGTGTACCTTTGAGTGAGAGCGTATGACATGCTTTGAGCAAATCGCAAATTTAATGAAAACCATGGAAATAGAGCCCAACTGGCCTCGGGTAAAGCGTTAAACTTACCGTAAATGTCTTGGTACATCGGATTACAAATCTTGGGTTTAATCCCATGCCCCCCACCCCAACCAGGTATAATAAATTGGGTCGCCAATGCCGAAGCGTAAAGAAGGTTTTGGTTCTTCCAAATATTAGCTGCTTATGTATAGTTGATATCAGTGGCTGCTTGTACACAGTCTTGTTCAGAGCAAAAAGTGTGAATGGGCTTTGTATAAAAACTCTCGCATCATTCTTTCAAAACTTCATTCTTACCTATGAGAAGTGATGATGATGCATCTCTTGTCAGTACAAATCTGAGTTATCGTATCCCACAGTTTACGTCTAGCTCCAGGATCTAATCCAGTACTTGGTTCATCCAACAGAACAACAGAAGGTCCACCAACCAGAGCAATTGCAGTACTCAGCTTTCGTTTATTACCACCACTGCAGCAAAGAAATCGAAGGATATTATTAAGATTAAAAAAAGATGTCATCCATGGCAACAGAAACTTGGAAATCATATAAATAATCTAACATCCAAAAATCCTATCGTTTTTCTCCTTCGAAGCGTTGAACTAGTTTATTTTGAAGGTATTTACTTCATAAATTCTTGTGATTCGAATATCATCAGTGATTCTCAAACGATGCACGCGCCCTACAAGGGGGAATGTAGACAATTTTTTGAGGGGGGCATAAAGCTAATTAAAAGCAATAATATTTGATAGATTCGATTTTGCCTGCCTTATTTTGGATATTTACATTTTAAAAGTTTCCATTTATTTCATTATTTACGTTCCATCCACGTATTTTCAACATATTTTTTGAATAAAACATACTTTCGCCCTACTATCTGTTATGTGTAGCTTATTGTTAGCTAGGTATTTTTAAGGTGGGACGCGATACTTGACAAATTCTAAAAAGGGGGCGAGGCTTTAAAAGTGAGAACAACTGCACTATCAAATATAATCCTTGCAATCTAAAGAGCAGTAAATGCTTTACCTGTATGTACCACATTCTTTGTCAATATGTTCTTTGAAGTGCAATAATTTAGCAAGTTTTTCAACAATATCCTGAATATATTTTTCTTTCACACCACGAAGTCGAGCGTACATCACTAGAGTTTCCCGTCCTGTCATTTGTTGAATTAAACCATCAAATTGGGGGCAATATCCAATTTTTTGTTGTGCCTGAAATTGAACAAAAAAATTTAGTTGTATACACATGCACTGATATATGTGAAATATTTTGCAATAGGTTGACATCAAAGTTGAACAGCCTTGATAATGTTCAAATCCAAATAAAAGTAACTCTTTACATATTGTGAGATATCAGTGACTGTTTGTATAGTATTGTTCGAAGTGAAGGGTGAATGAACGTCAAATAAAAAAAAACATCAATGAAAATTTGAGGGAAATACTAGTGTCTATAGCTGGATTATTTAGCGTTTCAATATTCTATCTTGTGATTATTTAAAATTTGATTATTAGTTAATTAACTAGTAAATAGTAATTTCATTGAAAAAATGTCAAAGATTTTGGTCAAATACCTTCATTTTTCAAATGCACCAACCCTTAATAGTTGGAAATTCGCTAGAACCCCTTATACAGGGTGTCCCAAATAAAATACAACCCTTTAATTTGTTTACCAATTTTGAGGGTTTCATTTATCCTGGGATACCCTATATTTTTAAAAAATGAATATTTAAATATACCATGTCATACTTAAATTATGGACCTCCTGAAGTAAGCGTACCAATATGGCGCACAACCTGAACTCAGGTTGTGTACCAGGTTAGGGTTCTGGTTGTGCGACATCTTGGTGCGCATACGTCAGGAGTACCTAAATTATTCGTACAAGCTGACAAAGATCCTGATTTATTTCTTACTGAAAGTATAACGATTATGAAAAGTAACAGAGATTTTCAATACATAAATTGAATAAGCTTTTTTAAACAGTTATTTAAAATTTAAACTCTTTTTTCTTTGAAAATTCTTAACTATATGAGAAAGAAGGTATCGAGTAATCAACAGAATAAATATTAATTAAATCAGCATAGAGTAGTAGCATTTTATCTAACCTGTTTTCTATTAGAAATGATATCATGCCCGTTTACATATGCTGTACCAGCTGTTGGTCGAACATCACCGGTTAGCATTTTGAAAGTTGTTGTTTTTCCTGCTCCATTGATGCCCAATAATCCAAAACATTCTCCTTTTGGAACTCCGAGATTAAGATTGTCCACAGCAATAATTCGAGAAACACCTCCACCTTTCTTACCAGCATAAACCTGATGAAGACCAATACATTTACTCAATAACATGATTTACTACAGACAGAGAATTGTGAGGTAACTTGAGTTTTAAGCTGATTTGTGGAGAAACAAGACAATATGGAAAAAATTTAATTCAAAATTTTATTCAAGCATTAGTCAATATTGGAATATAGTTTTAAATTATATGCATTAAAAATATCACAGAGCTTTTTAGTCGAAACATACAAAATTTAAAATCTAAATGATAACTTTGGATTAAAATATAGGTAATCCAGAACCAGGAACCAAGATAGCGGACACTGGAACGTAGTATGTGTACAAGGTTAGGGTTAATGCATAATTTTATTCCAATTTTCCTTATTTTAGTGCTATTATGAGTTCGGGGACTAGCCAAGTGACTCCTTAAGTATTTTGTACCTGAAATTATGGCCTAACCCTAACCTGGTACACATACTACGTTCTAGTGTCCGCCATCTTGGTTCACATACTTCGGGAGTACCAAAATATATGCTATCTTGATTGGGGTTTTCGAATATTCAGTTGATCAAAAAATATTTTTTTTACTAAATTTGCAATTTTTAGTAATGAAAATATAGCGAAAAAAATTACCCTTCTTAAATTCTTTGCAAATATCAATTCAGATTTCTTGAGTTCTGGAAGCAGAGTATCATTGATTCGATTTTGTTCATTTGAAACGTCATCATCCAGAATAGTGCTTTCAGTTCCGTACATGATGGCAGCCTGAATTAGGAGAGCGGTACAATTATTTTATTGTCTATTGATACAAAATGCTAAACACTTCGAACCTAATAAAATGAAAAATTCACAAAGTAAATTTTTTTATATTTATCACTACGGAGGAAAAAGTTGATGGAAAACCTCCAAGGACTTTGCGGCCCCTGGCGTTCAATAAAACAAAATAGTTTTGTGTTCAAAGGATTTCCACCAGTTCTTTCATGTACCACATTCGAAAATAAAAAATGGATTACAGTCGAAGAATGAAAATAGTCCCAGTTAATTTGCTTAAATTAAAGTAGTGGCACAAATAAGGGACAATTGCCAAATTGAGAAATCTTGGCTAGTACAGCAAGAGTACACTAAGAGGCATGCTTGGGACCACTAGCAAAGGCCGTCATTTGGCACACAGTTGCGTTAAATACAGTAATTTAAGCAAATTACAGTCTAGATTGAGATGTTGAAAAATTATGATGAATTAAATAGACTATCATTTATCGTAATGGTGAACATGGTACAAAATGTTATTTACGGTCACTTTTTTACGGAGAGATCTTGAGAGTCTCAAAAACACTCCTTCAATGTCATATTCTATTGCAAATAAGATGCCAAAGAAGAGGAGTCCTTCTAAAAACATGAAGACCACAAATCGACCGACACCATATCGTTCCCATGCCAAGAAATTCGTCTGAAAAGTGATTCCTGAAATAGAAAATTAAAAATCTACTTTTGCTACAAGTGGTCAATCGTCTGATAATATACAATTTCACATTTATCAAAAGAGAGAGGATTACTGATAAAAGATATCCTAATCATACTAATAGACACATATTATCGTGCAAGTTCGAATTGTTCCAATACCTGGTAATAGTAAGTGAAAAATGTCTAAACTGAACCAAAAACAGCCCCGCGGCAACAAGCAGTCTTACCCTCCAGGATGATCAAATCCTCACATAATTTTAATTTATCTGTGAGTGCTCGTTAGAACCTTGTTGAGAGCAAACATAAGCAAGCAGATAATGCGATAACAGGAAGAGACATAATGCTGAGTACAACACGCCTCATTATTAATTAATCAATTAAACTCCAAAAACGACATTACTAATCATTGCTTCATATATTGGATCTCCGGTATAGGATACCCTTATTCTTTATGTCTGTTTGTCGAAGCTCTAGCGTCTTAACGACTGGACCGATCAGGATGAAATTTCATGTGGGTTATCCTGTCACCCTAGTAATAAGCGTTTCATAGAAAGTCCGGATTGAAGTTTCCATGGTAACAACGAAAAACAGGCCGATCATTATGAAATTTCTAATTTTTTTACATTGTATTGTTGCTTTCTTATCAACCAAGTCGAAAATTGAACTTGCAAGAACGCTACCGCTGAAGAAAATACTCCTTCAAAATCGTCTTTTGTCTCGATACTCCATAAACTGGGAACGCCTTAGTGATTTTAGTGAACTCTATTTTAATTATTAGCAACGGTATATCACTCACGCGAGAATGTCTACGAAACGCGCAGTGCTCAAAATGAACTTGCAGTTTCAGTTACACTTAATCACGCTGCCATTATAGAAACGCAAGTTTCTATAGATGGTTGACTGGTTGCTTGAGCGCGGGCCTCAACTATCAACGGAGATCGTGGATGCCTACTAACTTGTTTTGGTGACTTCTCACCAATAAAATCCATATATAAATGGAAGATTAGTGTAAGCGCTTTGAAAATCTTTAATACAACAGTACTATTACATACCATATTCCTCACAAATTGCTTCCATCATGGCATCCGTGGTACAAACATTCACCATCTTATCATTGGTGTATAAATCAGCCAGCCCTTGTCCAATGGAATATTGTGGTAAAATCAAAAACACCCAATCCAGTATTTTTGCAACATCTCTTGTATTGTCATCTGTAACAAAAAATATGAATTTTCATATTTACAACGAGATGTTTTTCTGATCTTCATCAGACAATATGGTAATTAAGCAGTATATATCTAAGTTATTACTGCTGTAAGATGATTAACATAAATTTTGGTTGGTTACATTTGTTACACAAACCTCCATTGGTACAAATTAATGTCAAACTGATGCTGAAACAATAGCTTATTATATAAATAGGCTGTCTAGTTCAGGTCTAGGCTGTCTAATAGTAAAATTATGATATCCACTCTTTTTTAAACCTTTTCAATGTTTCGTTTGATGCTGCAGCTTGCACATTAGTACATAATACTTGAAATTTATATAACAGTGATACATAGTGAAAAGAATTTCAGCTATGAGCAAACTAGCTTACGGCTTGATGACAATTCAAATGACGTACCAATGAGCATTAAAACATTGATTGTAATAATGGTTGCAAGCCCCATGATATCTCCAAATATGGTGATGGTAACCAGTGCCGTTGTTGGCAAGGAGAATAGCAGAGACATCAAATAAGTCAATGGTAAAGCAGCCCAGCAATAGAGAGCAAAAAGCAGGAGTGTGATTGCAAATTGACCGTTGTGTAAAAATTCTTCGACTCCAAAAATGGCAAAAACAATCTGAAGAATAAAGGATTTTAAATTTCAGATCCAACTTTAGATTGAATGAAAAATGATTGGTCGCGAAATGCATTTAAAAAATTGAACAGCCAATGGATTATGTACTGTTGGTCAATCAAACAATCAAATTTCAAAGTCATTATCATTTATCTTTTTATAGAGTTTACATTAGTCTCAGACCATGAGGTGGCACAAGAGTTTGCTTTTCAGCCAGTTAATTAATAAATATTAGGTTTACAAATATATGTGGATTTATAAGAGGACATTTGGGCACCGACAATTATTAGTCATACATAACCCTAATCTTACACCGCAAAACTCCCCATATGCCAATGAAGTCCGAGAATTATGCTGCATAGCCCTTATTTCTTGATACTCGGAGCAAATGAGCCATTTAACAAAAATTGAATAAAATGATGGTCACTCACCATACATATCAAACACGGAATCAGAAAGTTGATGAAGTCCCATAGAAAACCAGAAAGCCAGAAGCAAATAGGGTCGACACCTGCTAGTGTTTGAAGTAACGATGCTCGATCTGTTCGCTCTCTCACAATGAAGATAGAGAACGAAGCAGCAAGGAAAGAAAAGCCAAGAACAACGTTGAATGCAATCATGAATCCAGCAATTGACCTAGAAGAAGATAAGTATGTTTAAGCCTCATGAGAATATTTTAATAGCAAAATTTGTGATATATAAAAAAGGTAGGCTATATCGCTCAGAATATCCAAATCGAAATAGTTTGAGTAGAACACTTTTTAAATATTCTGAATATATTAATTTTGCGGCACAAGAATTTACTTTGAGAAATATTGTCATGGCTCATGTTGAAAATACCATTATGTGCAAGAAACAAAAAACAATCATTAAATTCCTTTTTTTTTTAAATATTTTCACATCATCAATTTGAAAATTCAATGGCACTTCCCTACTACAAAGTGAATTGTCACCTTAGCTTAGATTGGGAACTCAAGAATAGTTACGAAATCTGACTTATGAAAACGTCGTGAAAACAAATTTATTAAAATGTAAAGCACAAACTGTTTAGAATTATAATAAATTTAATCACAAACCCGACGAGTTGTTCCTGCACTCTAGCAGATGAATTCCTCGGCAATGGATGGTTTGAAACATCCAAATCGAATCCAGTGTTGTTGAGTTTCCATCTTATATAGGCCTGATCAGCATACAAAAGTGTATTTGCCGATGAATGCCATCCCTGAGCATTAAACCAAGCAACGGTGGAATTCAAAGGACCTGAAATACAGTAAATGAGGTAAATGAAATAAAATCAATCATCTATATCAAGATTTTAAAACAAAATTTTTTTCTCGGACCAGGTTTTCAAAATATCCACAAATCTTAGAAATGAAAATTGATCACAACTTATATTTACTCAGCAATGAGAACCTTGAGCTTGTTTTGCACAACCAGGCAGAATTATGGAATTCAAATGACACATGTAATATGTCTGTTATGCCCAGCGTTGTCTCTTAAATGAATCGTTGCCGTCGGCAACCTCCGATTTGAATAAATAAATATATCATAACCTTATTACAACATTTATATTTGCATTAGTTTTACTGCATTCGTCTTGTTTTAAAGAAAATGCTAATAATTTCTACCATCCAAAATCTTCCTAAAAAGGATTTTTATTTAAAAATTCATATCATTCACCATATTATTAAACATTAGTTGTCCCATTAATTAAATTGAGAATTAAGATTATCATAAAGAAAATATTTACATTATTCAAAACAGTGAAACAGTATTTCAGAACATTCAACAGCCAAGCATAAGAAGAAAAATTAGAAAAAGTTTCCATACTTTTATTATCTCTCACGGTTCCACTGATAATATTTTTATTGTTGAAGCTGCCTCCTTGTTTTTTGTATTCATTAGACAAATGCATTTCTAGATCTCCTTGAATGTTCACGGCATCTGCAAGATCTGACAAAAAAAAGACCAATTTATAAAGTAAAGAAACAACGAGAATCGAGTTTCAAAAACAGTAATATCAACAATAATAATGATAGAATAAAATTGATGTTCTGGAAGATTAAACCTTATCAATATTTCAAAATGGTAGAAAAGTTGATACGAGCGGATTAAAACATGCTGGAGGGGAGATAAAGTAAATAACCTTTAATCTGTTATTAATGCAATGAATTGTAAAATGTTTTATACATGGATATATATATACCGTAGATTTCTATGTTACTATATATATATACTCTTTGAAGTATTGTCAATATTTGGAAAATGGAAAATGCCATTTTCAAATCTCGAAAAATCATGGCAAGATTAAATCTATACTGATAATAATATAACAGGGGTTTATCCATACAAATCTTGAAATATTATTACTTATCTTCTTTGCCTACACATTCACAAACCTGTAAACTGTTGTGCATATATATCAGTGAGTTTTTGAATATCAGTGCTCCCATTGTAAGATACTGTGGTGTTCCCATAGCCAAATAGACTAAGATCTGGAATGTGGAAAATCATACAAAATAAGAAACTATGACGTTAATGCATATTGACACTAAATAGATATATGCCGGTCTGGCAATTTTCTTAATTTAGATTTTCATATCTTGTATAAGAATTATCATTTTCAGGGATTATGGTATAAATTTCAATGTTCGCAGGGGCGAAAATTTAATACTTGTAAAAAAAATAAGTACTGACAGGAGATAGCTTACTAACATTTAGGGTTTCCACTGCCGAAAATATCACACTGACTAAAAACAGTCAGCGATTATGACAAAATCAGAAAACATGCACATTTTTATCGAATTTTTCGTCATTCAAATAATTTTTCAACCGCCAATCGCGTTGCTTCGAATCGAGTAAGAGAATATATCTATCCATTATTCAAACATTTGATATTAAAATATTAATAAAATTATTCGATTTTCTCCACTCCTAATTATGAGACAATTACACTGATGAATTGTCTCGTAATAATTTTATGATTGAGGCTAAAACTGTTTTCTTTTTTAGCAGTCAACAAATTGGTCTAATTGATGAGCAGTCATCATTTCCTATGAAATATCATATTCAAAAGTATTCAAGAAAGAAAGTGAATACCGAGTTCTTTGTTGGTTTCGAGGAATGGAGCATATTTTGCATTGATGATCGCAAGAATGACAAAAACAACAGGAACCAATAATTGTGATATCAGAACCTAAAAGGCAAAGAAAAAACATTTAGAAAATTTCAATGCAATTGAAACTGAAAAATAAGCTATTCTGAATATACAATATTCCCAAACATGAAATATTTGATAATTTCCAAAATATGAAATCTTCAGCAAAAAAATGGAAACGCCAATTCATATTGGTAAAGCAGTTGGCGCATCATGTTTAGCATCAGGAATACGCGCAAAGTGTTCCATACTGAGCCCAATGGCTTCACAAGAGAAAACAAGGGGCACCACGAGGGCGTGAGCTATTCGTTTACTTGTTAAAATACTGACTTGGCTAATTTTGTAACAGTCCAAAGAAGCCTTAGAAAAATACTTAATGTGTGAGGATGGGCAAAATGAAATGATTCCAAAAACCAATTACAAACCTTAAGATGTCTTCTCGAATGCAGAATTCTTTTGACGAGTAATCCATGGAATTGTTGGAACCATAATGCTGTTCCTGTATTTGGTACATCAGGTGGCTGCAATATATCTGTTAAATAAAATAAAGGATTTCCATCACCTATGAAAAAACAGTAAAATGCTTATCAAACTAAAAATGTCAATCACACTGGTTGCAAGTGCTCTTTTAATCATCCAATGCATTGCCATAGTTTGTACATATATAAGCAATGACTGTAAGCAGGCATGTCCAAAACGAATAGAGTTTAATTATATTGTTAAATTTTTGATTTTAGAAATAATTTAAAAGGATTATTTGAAAATAACATGAACTATACAAGATAGAGAACCAATAACCAATGAACTTTCCTGTATTTTTGAATTAAACTCATTGTATGTATAATGGCTTTCATAGAATGTTGTCCAATGTAAAGTATATTTGATATCACACATATAAAAATATAACTTTAAAATATATTCAGAATAGTGGAATATTGGATTTTATCCATTTCTGACTATAAGTAATAATCATAATATGATGACGAATACTTTTAGTAAGACAGATGCTGGTGTGTCTACGGCCTTACTCTAACTGAGATAGGCCGACTCGTGGCAGCATTCAAACAAGCTATTTATATCGCTTCTATTAGAGTATTTGTTGTTACCTGCGGAGCTCATTGTTGGAGAAGCAGGTGTTTTATGATCTTCCTCTGCTCCTGTTAACGATAATCTTCTGCTTGCAACAGCTACTGGTTGTGCTACGTCTTCTGTGACACTATAAAAAAATTAGGTTGATATCAAACGAATTTAGTTATTGACAGTGGGTTTGAAAGTTGAAGTACACTCCTGAAGTAATAAATTAGAAAATTTATGCTAAATCGACATTATTCTGCTGATTTGGAAGGCATATTAGACTCCTATGTATAAGTAGCTGCTTTGTTCTGGATGAACAATAAAGTCCCTGTCCCTCATAAAACTAATCTAAAAAATGTCTTTCTGTTAATGCAAAAGCAACTTTGATTTCAACCTGAAATACCATTCAGATGAAGAAGATTGAATGCTGAATTGAAGAACTAACAACAACTATGTCACCAATTTCCTAAGTACAAAAAAAATTTCCCTTTTTGCTGCAAAATTGATCTACTTAGATTACCGTACTTGAAATGGGAATTACTTAATAGTAGGATAATAAAAATAAAACTAGGATAATAATAGAATAAAATTAGGAGAATAGGACTCTTCTCAAATATTAGCCTCGAATATACACAGAGGCTAGCAACACCTGATCAGGTAATGTCGCCTAACAAAATTCAAAACAAACATTCTTACCAGAGAAATACTTCTTCCAATGTTGTAATTGATGCCCCATAGCTTAGAACTCCAAGTTCATTCATTGCTTTATCGAGTTCAGTAAATAATGTTGGAAACAGACTACTCGATTCAAATGGTAAAAGAAAAGAAGCTTCCGCTCCTGCTGTTCTCTCCATTCTGCTGTCAGGTACATGACTTTGAAAAAAGTCGGAGACCTTCGAAAGAAACATGAAAAAGTTGGACTAATGCAGGGGTGCTCAAACTAAAACCCTTGGTGTTACGGAGCCTGTAAAGAGGTCAACTATTATTTAAGGAGCACTACAACAAATTGATAGAAATAAAAACAAAAACAAATTGCTATTGAAAGATTAAAATCACTTTATTTATTGACTCAAATGTATTTTCTGCTTTTTATTAGAAAAATATTTAGTATTTTAAACCAATAGATTGTGAAGCCCATAGTTTTCTCTCGCGGAGCCTTTCGGGAACTTATATATACATTCAAAATTATTCATAGCCTATTCAATATAGTTAATTCTTGATTTGAAAATTATTTAGAATCTTTTAATGTTAAATTGTCAATATGATCTATTCACGCTTGATAAGGAATAGGATTCACATAAATTACACTGTATAACGAAAAAAAAAATTTCTTTCGTTCCCAGTTTTTTACCAATATTTCCTGTTAGCTTTTGATATGTGCATTTGAAAAATCACATAATTTCTTTTCAAATTTGGGTTTTGTGAAAAGGGGGGACAACATATGGAGACTTATTCACAAAATGACTTGTGCTATAGTTGCAAATCTAAAAAAAACATTTTTTTTTTGAGGTCCTTTTGGTTTAAAAAATACAGTTAACATTTGTTTCTATTAATTTTTCCAAGATTTCTTACAGAGAATAAAAGAAATAAAGTTTACCTTCTCCACTTGACATTCCGGTGTTTTGTTCAGTACAACATGATATCCGACACCAAATTTATTTTTCAAGAATACAGCAGAACCTGAGAACATAATGAAATGATTTTTGAATGAGTTAAAATTACTGAAAATTTCACAAAATTAAAAATAGCTTTGGTATACATACCGGTAAGTTTAGATTTTCAAATATGAATATGTACCAGTACTAAAGCCTATTACTCAAAACAATCATTAATTTAATTTTACTAAATCAATTACCATTAATTCATAATAAGAGATATTTGAATATATTCTTTTATGAATAATATATACTCAGATGTTCGAGAACATTACGAGAAAATTTTCCAATATATTCATTATTCATATGACTGTAATTGTGACTATTTCTAGTGTAGTAAATATATGTCATCTGCAGAACACAATAATAAAAGCAATTTAGATACCCTAAATCCGCGGTCCGCAACCTTTTGTCGCTCGTGGGCCAAAATTAAGATTGCAAGCATTGCATGCAAGTCATTGGCGGGCCGCACATCTTTTCAGAAAATTGAAAAACCGAAAGAATGGTACTTTTTATAATAAAAATCAAGCAGTGATACATCTCTCGAATAGAACATAGATTTATTTCCTCATTGCATCTCATAAAATTCCATTTGAATATTTTCAGCGCCATTGAACCCTTTGCACTTAGCATCAACTTTTCTGCGTTTTGTTGCCATTTGCTTAATTATAATTAAATTATATGCTCATTAAACGAGTAATTGTGAAATATATAATTGTTAGGTTATAATATAATTTAGTCTGAAGAATATATTCGTCACGGATGTTTTGTTACTATAATTTAGTGAAGCGTCGCGGGCCGGATTATAGTGCTCCGGATCCGGCCCGCGGGCCGTAGGTTGCCGACCCCTGTCCTAAATAATTGTTGGCGAATACTTTAGGATACAACAAATTTTCCACCAACATTTCATATAGAAGATTGCTATAATTTACGCTATCATTAATATGATTTTTTTTAACAAATAACCAATTGTATTCATCACAGTCATTGCCTGAAAACAAAACATTAGAGACATACACCGGAAAAGAATTTTTAATTCAAATGACCTGCACAACGAATTCTTCCTTCAGCCATGATAGCGATTCTATCTCCTAGTAAATCAGCTTCATCCATGAAATGAGTAGACAAAAGCATTGAACATTGGTCTCGATATTTTTGTATAACGTCCCATATAGCTCTTCTTGCTGCGGGATCCATGCCAGCAGTAGGTTCATCAAGAACAATAAACTTTAAAAAATAAAAAGTTTGCACATCTACACTCTGAACAAAGCTCTACATAAGCGGTCAGTCATATATATTAAGTTACTAGTATTAACAATACCGCAGGTTAAACACAAGGATCTTCAAAATGCAATATTCACATGTGAGGTACGGTGCCCTAACCCAGGGGGCAAAACGGCGGAAGATTCAACGCAGTGACGAGAGCAAAAATCATTACGTATTTTTATTGATGCGAGTGCCTTTTTAAACATAAATTTTCGAATTTAGGATTTTACGCTTGATGGATAAAAATTTAAATATTGACAAGGGCCACACTAAATCGCTTGGCGGGCCATTTGAAGGCCACGGACAGCCTGTTGCACAGCCCTGCTCTAACCAGAACTGGAAATATCCGCCTATTTGACCACAGACATAGATACAATTTACAGTTTATAGAATAGGACTAGAACACAAATTGCAAGGTAGCGAGTAAAAAAACAAGAACGATGTTCTTATTAATAGTCACCTTCGATCCAGCACAGAGAGCGATTCCGACAGATAATTTTCTTTTCATTCCACCAGATAAAGTGCATGATCTTGCCTCACGTTTATCCATTAATTCTAATACTTCAGCCATTTTGTCACATTCTTTTTTTGCCTCTTCGCTACTCAATCCTTTAATCTGTCCAAGAGAAATCAAAATCAATATGTAAAAAATATAATTCAATTACAATTATATGCATTATTCTATGAAATATCCATATAGTGACAAATCCATATTTATAGTTTGATGGCCAGTGCAGATGTATTAAAAAAAATAAAAAACGCAAATAAACACGGATTATTAAAATAAGACAACCTTGGTTACAATATATTGAGAACAGTCTTTATAAAAAAATTGAAATTGTAACACGACTTTATGAACACTCAATATGGTGTGCATAAATATATTTTACAAATAATGCAAAACTTCTTTGAAAAACAGTATGTTTTATTGGTATATTCCAATTTCTATTTTAATCAAATTTTTTAAGTACCATACAACAACATTGACAAATTACTTCGCAAAGTATAAGGGTAATTATCGATACCATATATTGTTTTGGCACTCACAAATGTATAAAATGAAATAAAAATACTTGAACGATTATCGATTGAAAATTAACAAACCTGGTTAAGATATATTGAGAACTGACTTCATGACAAAATTAAAATTGTAAATTGACTTTATGGACACCCTGTATTTTTTGTTAAATTGTGTCTACTTACCATTGAGAAGAAGTAAATATGCTCATCAACAGTCAGTTCATCAAACAAAATGTCGTGTTGTGGACAGAGTCCCATTGAGGTTCTTGCCAATTCAATATCCGTAGTTATATCATGACCAAGAACAACAGCATTTCCAGATGATGGGGGGAAAAGTCCTGAAAAATATAGTGATTTCGCTGATGTTTTTTCCAAGTAATTCGATATACAGGGTGGGCCAAATAATCACCATGGTTCCTTATGGAAAAAAAGTTTCGTACTCAAAACAAATCAATAGTCAAACACCAATCTTGAACGAATTATGTTGGACTACCGAGGTATCACTGTATATGCATTATGCAACACTATTGCCATAACCTATTGATACTAAAACATTGTGACATTGTATTATATAACAACAAGTAAGTAAAAGTAACAATGAATAATATAATGAAAACATAAAATGCAATGTAGAGCTGGTTGTATATAAACGAGGCCGAAGTATCAAAAGAACATGTCTGATACAGGCATAACATCTAAATCCAATAAATACCTATAACCATTACCTCAAAGCCCAGGCACCTATGAAATATCGTATGAAACAAACAACACCTCAATTATAAAACCTTCAAAACAAACAAATCCAAAATAATACCTGTTAGCATAGACATGGTTGTAGTTTTCCCAGCACCGTTGTGTCCAAGCAACACTGTAATCTGTCCTTCATACATTGTTAAATTCAAACCATGTACAGCTATCTTTTCTTTTGGTTGGCCAGCATTAAATACCTATGTTGTTAAATCAGATGAAAATAATATTACAATAGAAAGCATATATGTTATGGTTATAATCAATATGAAACACGAAAATATCTGTCAGAAACCGAAAACGTATCGATCGAAAGATAGGGGATCCCCAAAAAGAGCGCTCTTACTCCATAGTGACACCTTGTGTCCAAGCACTAATTATTTAATAACTCGCTAATTATACGACATAATTCGCCCAAAATCAATAGGCTTCTGGTCCGAGATATGATGAATGCACATGCAAAATATGAAGCAGATTTAATCTCGCTTTCGTGAGATATCGCGCGCATCTAACAGACAGACACACAGACATACAGACAAATACCTATCAACATACTTACCAATTAAAATCGATAAGTAATAAGGCTTTCCATCAAATTCATAGTTTTAATAGCAGAGGATAGGATTTACATATTCATCCAGGTGGAGAGGAAAGTTGATAAGACAGGTTGGGTATGGGATTAGTTATCATGTTATTAGTTCCAGATGCATGGAATTGATGGTGGGGAAGCCACCCACCAGCAATTACGTGAACCACCACGGGAGTACAGCAATCTTCTCACGCACAATTAATTTCTCTACCAGGCGCAAAGTCATCAGAGGTGCGATAGCAAGCATATTCAATGCGCTTAGCATGACATCGCATAATACAGCCGAGCTTACTTTTGCTTTTAAAGTGAACTTTAAGATGAGCATGAGAACAAGTATTTTGTTGGATGACTTATAGAAGAAATTGGAATTTACTTGTTTACTTTACAATGTTACATAATGTAAATATTTTATAGTGATATTTATGAGCGTAGATACACCTCCTCATGTGTTTAGAATCAAAAACACAAAACCTCCCGAACTATATTAAACTGCTATAAAATATTAAATTGTGATATCAAATTAAATAGCCTAGTCATTTCATTTCTTTCCTTTTATTTTCATATTATATAATTCATTTTATTCCTGGTGCCGTAAGTAAATAGAGCAAAAGTCTTGAAGTAAAAAAATCTATTCTATTCAATATCTTAGCGGATTTGATCCTAAGTTAGACCTGGATATCTACTATAAGTAACTATATGTAAAAAATTGAAATAAAATTAACTTACTTTTCGAAGATTAAAAATCTGGACAATATGTCTTTGATCTGGTGCTTCTGGTTCAAAGTATTCATCATCAGCATCTCCTTTCTCAATACCATTTATACCATTAGATGGTTGAAGAACTTGACTGCTACCTCCACCTGCCACTGCTTCATAGACATTTACTTTTTTTGGGGGACCACACCAGTAAGATTTCTAAAGTGAGTAAATGTTATTGATACTGATAGTGACAGAACGCTGATATTAGGGTGATTAGTAAATCTACTGATTATCTCAATATATTTTTAGTATTGACATTAGAGCAATGAACATGTGGAAGGTGACCAAAAAAGCGGAACCTGTACATTTCTCAATAACTTCTACGAAAATAAAGAAACTTATTTAACAAATATAAAATTTAAATGAACTGAATTATGTTTTTTTGGATCACCTTGAATACGAGCACAGAGGTGTTGATAAAAGTGAGTAGCAAAATATGGGGATTATACAACTACCCTAGTGATTCTGCGAATTGGTAAATGATGAAGATTTCAGTTTCTGACACAAAAATTTATTGGTGTTGGTGAAATGCACCCCAAATCAAAAGACACTAACCCCAACTAAAGTAAAAACATCCCCAATTAAGGACACATTGTTGTCTATTATATTGTTTATTAATTGTGGTCCTATTTATCATACTCACAGTAAATGGAAAATTCCACTTTTTTGGTATTCCATATTCCCCGGGCCGTACACCTTCAACATACCATGCTATTGTCATGTACAGAATTGCATCAATTATCAGAAAAAACATTGCCTGCAAAAGAGACTCAAAATATAAACCTTTTTTCGATTTTCCAGCAAAGTCGGGGCAGAATTGAACGCAGTAGTTAGAGTGTTAAACTTAGAAATGTCGTCATCATAAGCTGAAGATCTCGATTTAATAACCCATGCCAACCTTCCTCTCACCCTAGGGGTCAAAAATTGGGTAACAATGCCGAATAATAAAGATTCATTTAAAAATAATATGTCATTATATATCAGCGAATACTTGTGAAAAGCTTGGTGAAAAAACGTCTCATACAAAATCTCTGTCACAATCACTGAATATTCCAAGCATAATGTTATTTCAAAGCTTCCCAATATTACCAATACCTGTAGGAATGTAAAATTGTCATCAACTGTCACAGTGTCTGCGATGTTCGACCATTGCACACCAGTTCCTAAAATTCAGCAAGTTGAAATGTTAACAATGAAAGATAAAAAACGTAATTCAAATTATTTCAAGCAATTCTATTTCTATATACCATATTTTACGGACCACAAGCGGCACTTCAAATCCTATTTTTCCCAAACGATTGTGCGCCTTAAAAACCGGTGCACTTAGTGTGTGGATCAAGTAGTGCTTTATGATTTATTTACTACAGAAATTTGTTCTATCGTAAATTGGGCCGCAGGTTGCACACCCCTGGTTTAGAATATTTTCAATTGACTTTCACACAAGTTTTGCACATCTTGCTTGTAAGAAAAAATGCATTGAATTTGCCCTTGAATATGACTGGATTAAGAATATAGTGAAATATATTCGATATAGTAAATGTATCAGGGCCACCCATCCCCTGATGTTATCTCTCGCTGAGGAAAATGAATTATACAAACCTTTGCCTTCATACATGCTAAGAATTGTTGCTCCATTTGCCATGGCAATGTTGGATAACAAACTTGATAGAGATTTTTGAGTGAAAGTCATTTGTTCGTATCTAGGAGCGATAAACAGATATGGCATGTACGAGAGACCAAAGAGAACTCCTCCAGCAGCTGCAGCTACATTCGCTGAAAATTCAAATAAAATGTTTTTTTACAAGCTCAAACTTTTGGGCACAATCATACACAAACAGAAGTATTTTCATAGAAATATTTAGAAATTTACGAGTTTTTATCACCCTGTTTATACTAAATACCATAACATGTCCACTATGTATCATGTTCAATGAAATCTCACATCATTATTTTTTCATTAATACCAGAACAAACCTTTGGAAAAGAAGACAGAAATCATAAAGCAGAAGCAGATGGTCGCAGCACAATAACAAACCAAGAACACAAATAAAACTGTTCCATCAGTGTAGGTGAAGACTTTGCCATTTGGAGTCTGGAAAAGAAATTGTATTATTCACTCAATTTACTATACACAACTGTCACATATTGAGAAAATGTAGTGTTTCCGATGAGGAGTTTGTAAAACATAGAACGGAGCGCAAAACCGCCAGTCTAGGCTAGTCTCTGTATATGCAAATGTATTTATATAAGTTAATACTGAAAAATAATTTACCAATAATCCATTTCTTATCGTTAGTTAATTTCATGGCCTTACATAAAGACCAAGATAGGATGTCTCAATGACAAAAATGTTCTCCTATTAATAAGGAAAAATTCAAAAATTCCATTATCCAAAAATAGCAAATCGAAGGATTTACTGATGACAATCAGAAATAAACACTAACAAAATTAAATTTAATATTATAAAGCAAATTATTTCTATGAACTGAGTAGTCGCTCCAGGGCAAGTTTAAAATAGGACAATGAATGATTATCACCAAGAAAATTAGAAAGTATAAAAATAACACCTACATTTATTTTGAACAATATGGTAAAGAACATGCAGGATATGGTGAGAAAAACCAGATATTTAATAAACCAAGCCAACCAATGTAACCAGTTTGGTAGACCAGTCATCATCAGGTATTCCTGAAAAATAGGAATTAGTTGCATTTAACAATTACTGAAATACATTGTAAACATGTACACTGTTTGTTTGCATTTTAATTTATGACATCATTTTTCATGAATATGATATAAATTGGGTTATGTTTAACAAAGAACACATAGAAGCATATATCTATTCTAATGAGTAAAAAGTTATTTGATTATCTTCAAATTTTCACAATTTTTAGAAAATAAAAAAATGCTTATTCGGTGATACTGCAAAACTTCAATTGACAATATGATAGAACTATTCTAAACTATTCCCAAAATCAAAAATGAATTTAAAATATCGTATATGATTAATTTCGAATCGCAAGTTCGATTCATTTTGAAAATTCCTTACTATTATTATTGAAGTTGCACCTATGATTTTCATCTTAGAGATAAGAATAAGTCTACAAAAATTGATACCTTCAGTTTTGACTCTTTTTCATGCACAACACTTTTGACGATGGTCAGAGCAGTGTAAAGAAAACTGAGCATGATGAGCAAGGGCAGCAATTGAGATATTGCAACTGAAATTTGAAAACAAAAATAAAAGTAAAAAACAACCAATTTAGTTATAATTGAGCTCATGAGATATTCCATCATATTGATTTTTACATACGTATATTATATTTACGCCATATATGTTATTATTATGAAATATTTATTCCTTACACCTAAAAAATGATATAAACTTCCGATAGGGATAGCCATCGTTGAAAATATACTTCCATATTAGAAAATTTTATACTTAAGCATACAATGCACGGAAAAACTGTATAAAGGTCACATCCTGCCATTGAGTGTAGGTTACGGTTAATTACGATGTTGTAATAGTTATGCAGTATAATGTATAACACTATGAAAGAAATTTGAACAATTCAGCCATTTTTTAATGTGAATTTTATGAATATGAAAATGCCAATTTGATGTTGCATATTTTTAGTTATCGCTGATTATCTTTCAATCTTGTTAATGTTGTCCCTATGAGTTTTAGTAGACAGATGGACTAACAAAATTATGATGAAGATACAACAGGCTTTTTCTTTTCTACAATTAAACAGAATTCATGACTAACATAAAAAGATGAGCTTACAGGTAGAACATAGATATTTTATCATATTACCCAAAAAATTATCTTCAACGTAGGGTGGATATGGAAATCTCTTCATTCGAAAATTACCATCAGCCAAGTCAACTATATTCTCATCACCAACTGTTGCCAGGATTGCCATATCAACAGCATGCATAAGGGAAAGGAAACCTAAAAATAGATAAGTGAATTACACAAACTTCAGCGAAGCCATTGAAATGTGAAAAAGGCAATATTTACAATCACAACATTAGGTATATGTTGAGTGCAAATTTAAGAAAAAATCAAACATTATGTCAGATATGAACTCAAATTTTCCCCTCTGCTAGAAAACAAGAAAGCCATGTTATTAGTCAATTCTAAACCAATACCATTTTCATTTTTTGTTTGATCTGATTGTGAAATGTTATGAAAAGAATAATATTATATTCTTCAATTAATTAATGATTGAGGAATAAACCGATAACCACAGTGACGTCCATGATTACATAATATCTATTTACCATCGGAAGGACGTTAACTAAACACAAATCGAAAATGAAAGATTGCTTTTTTAATTGCGGATCTAAAATAGAATGACACGTTTTCACCCACTCAGCTATTCGGTAGCAACATATAACACACAATATTTTGATTTGTATAATAAATGGATTTTCAATGCTTTTCACAACAACATTCTCAAGCATGTAAATCATGCAGGTTAAGCCTGATATTTTTTTATTTCAATTAGGTCATCTTAAGTCGTTGAATTAGAGTCTGACATCAATCCGCCTTTTGGGTAACTATTGATAAAATTAATTCATCATGAGCGGGTGGTGGCCGAAGTGAATCGAAATTGATTCAAAACTAATTACTTTATATTATATTTTAATTTAGGTATAATTTAGACGTTTCATTAGATAATTTATCATTTCGAAAAATTGAAATATCAAAAGCCTTCATTTATTTCCAATGATAGTTAAGTGAAGAGCCAATCAAACCAATGTTCATTTAAACTTTTCTTATCTCCAAATTTAAACGTTTGAATATACAATGTTATATGAAATTTCCATACTTAAAAATGTCATTGAAGAATACGCCGAAATTTGTAATAGTAAATTATTGGGTTTTCGAGTATTTATATTCTATATTAAACATGTGTTTTCTTATTGCTTGAATACATGTGCATAGCATGCATATTCTATGTATCTTCTATTTTATAATTCTATGTCTCTTAAGTCTCAATTACTTTACGCAGATGGAAGTTTTGCCTGATAAAACTAAGGCCTTGTTAAAAGTTTAAACAGAATAACACAAGAATCTAACTAAATTTGACAATATAAATCCTTTTGTTCATACTGTTAAATCATGTTATTCATCAGAAAACAATGCCATACCTTCTTTATAATAACCAGGTTTCCCACCATATCTATCATTGCCATCTCTTGGACCAGGTCGCTGAAATCCAGGAAAAAGTTGAGTTGTTCTCCAAGTATCAGGACTAGTGAAAAATACGTAATAGATTGTTATGTTGAGAAATGTTCTTTGGTATGGCAATGGCCTAGTGATTAGAGCAGGGTAGTCCAAACCATGGCCCGCCGCTTCATTATCTGTGGCCCGCGTCACATTCGGAGAGTAATCAAAAAATCGCATTTTGTGTTGTTTCGTCATAAAATTAATCAGAAAAATCTTTTGAAATATTGTTATCACATATGGCACTGAATCAATTAGTGTTATAACTAGCTGGGGAAACTAGCGAAGTTGAATGATGTGCTTGGCAGTCTAAATTGTTATCTGGCTCACTAACTTTTTGGTCGGGAACATATGCTAACAACATTAGCATCATAGAAAACTAAAAATTGAATGCGGTTTTTATTAGCCTAGAATGGCTATGCCGGATAACTATGTGATTGTACAATAGAAGTGGTTGTTTTGTATTGCACTCTTTACCTATTCTCGGCACTATTGTGGCCTGCGAACAATGCAAAAATAATTTTGTGGCAGCGGAGCCAACAACCTTGGACCACCCTGGATTAGAGCATTGGCATCGCAGGTTAAAGATCCCATGCTCACCACCCCATCCGGGCTCTAATAAATGCGGTAAGTGATGTTAAAATACAGTCCTTACACTTAGAGGGACAGCTGCTCTTATACGAGTGAAAGCCTGCACAGAGCCTTGTTCCGAGTGAACAGTATTAAAACAATGTTTTATTTGGGAATAAAGCATAAATAATATTTACAATGATACAACACACAGAATTATTTATGGAAAAGCATCCCGACTTTTAGCATGAAATTATGCTATGTATTGGGAAATCAGAATAATTTATTTTCTGATATTTCAGTGAATTGCATCGTGAATCAATAAATGCATGAGTGTAAATATGAGGGTTTCAAGACAAAAGAGCAAATGTTGGAAAATTTTAAATTTTTAGTCAAAACTATTACAAAGGAATACGTTTTTTTTAGACTGTTATCTTGTTATAGTTTGAAGCCATATACACCAACGTATTTCAAAAAATATTACAGGAGTTTAAAAATCCAAAATATACTTTTTCCTAATTTTCTTAAAACTGTTTTTTCAGCTTTGCCCTTTCGGGTTAAATCCCTTGAATAGAAATTGGTCATTTTCTATTCTATTGTGTGAATGTTCATCACAAACAAGTGCCAGATTCAATTGTAAAATAAATAGCTTGTCGAATAAAAGGAATACGAAATTGGTGGACTGATAATTTGAGAGGAATATGAATGTTCATATTCGATTGATTTGGTCTGCATTTCAGTATATATCAATGCTAAGTTTTGTGAAAACTGATAAAATCTATCACCCTAACTTTGATCGTCCAAATTTTCTGAAAGCAATGGATATCTAATTCAATTTTCATTATTTGCTTGATTGCACCTTCAGAAAAAAAAAACCTACTCTTTCATAAGAATCAATTGACTTGTTAAAAATATTTTCTGATATATTAATTCGTAACAACATACTTTCCCGTGATTCTTGAATCATCTCCAGGTCCTACATTCACAGGATCAGAATGTAGTCGTATTTTATAACTAAACTTCGGAGTTGATGTGTTTTCCGATTTTGTAAATATAATTCCACCAAGAGTTCCAGCCAAATTTGTGTCATTCGTAACATACTCCATGAAACTTGCTTCATCTTCAAAACCCATAACTAAATATAAAAAGGAAATTCATTCAAATAAGGTTTCTAAATTCAAGCATAATATTTGTAAGATTTTGTTTTGTAGTACAACTCTCCGTATTAATAAATCAAATGTCGAATACAATCAAAGTAATATTCAACGAAACAAATTCAAACATAATTTTCAAATGTTGCTTCAGTCATGTTTGGTGAACTGCTTACAACAAGACATGATTTGACAGTAAAACACAAATAAGTATACATTTATACAAATAATATTGGCTGTGAAATTTTATGGTCCATTCAAATAGCTCTTATGTTAGGAATATATCATTCCCATAAAATTTACCAACAGATTTTGAATGAGATTGTACAAGTGTTCCCATTCTAACTTCTATTTTCGACAAATACTAAAATATATCAATGCCAAGTTTTAGGGATATGAATGAAAAAATAGGCCAGTCCAGGGATCAGTCATTTTGGTACTCCCGTAGAATGTGTACCAGGTTAGGGTTAGGTCATAATTTTATTCCGTTCTATTACGAGGTCGAGGACTGTTTGTGTTAGCCAAGTGAATATCCCCCTGTCCATAGGTTTCAGTACCTTCACACAACTTGATGTGAAATAGGCGAACAAAGTTACCTCCATATTTGTACACACACTTCTGGAGCGCCGTCATTTTTTACATTTTGATTATAATTAAATGCTTCTCGTAATCAATGAATATACAAATTATTGAAGAAATTTAAGTATTGAAACTGGTGCTTTCCTTGTCATTACATCTTTATTTATAACTTAAATGAGTAGTATAATATCATATAATTAGGTGTATCAGGGTATATGATTAAGCAATAAAAAAATATTATATATACAAGTACGACGGTAATAATATGAATATGCACGAATATTCAAGATCAACTCCATCTAATTATCAGTATGGAACTTTTTTTCAAATTTGTATAATGATGCCTGTTGTAATACATATGAGACATATTTGTTTTTTAGTATTTCATTGTTTTTTAGTATTCATAATGGCAAATAGTGTTTTACAAAGTGTTGTAATCAAAAGATTGTTCGTTTAGTATTTATTTCGACTTTTATTCTAGATTCACAAAATCATAATGATAAGATTTTGGTTCGATAGAGAGTGGAAAAATTCACACAAGACTCACTAAAAACGACTACAGGTTAAGACTCCTGACATTTACATTTTTTATCCACTCAGAGATGACATAATTGCCTTACCATATGCAATATTTTGATTTGTACATAGGTACTCATTATCATAATAATAGTGGATAGAGTTAGATTATAAAAATACGGAAATTAGTTCAAAGAATAATATCTTGAATTTACTTTAATTTGACATCTTAAAATCAAAACGAAAAACCCCGAGATATGAGATAGCATTTATATGAAGCAGCATTTGAATATCTCAAGATAATAAAATTTTGACTCAAATTTTTTAACTTCCAAACTATTAAAAAAACAAAATATGTAAATTGATTTAGCTATATGTGGAGAACAACCAGTGATATATTAAAATTGATGATGCCAAACCCAAAATATAGGTGAAATGTAAAGCTAATAAGGAAATTGTTGAGTCAGTATGATCAACATATTAACCACGCATGGCCCACGGATAATAAAAAAATAGTAAACCATTATTAATAATTCATATAGATCACAAACAGCTTGTTACCACATTTCCATGTAATGAGAAACAATACCAATATAAATGAATAAAAAATAACATAAGTGACTAAATAAGTAACCATATAAAATTGGCTAGAGTACCTACTGTAATATTTATAACAAGTACTAGCTTTCCCATAAGAATTATTCATATTCATATAGAACACAAACAGCTTGTTACCACATTTCTATGTAATGAGAAACACAATAACAATATAAATAAATAAAAAATAATGAAAGTGGCTGAATAAAATAACCATATACATCTGGTTAGAGTACTATAATATTTATAACAAGCACTAGCTCTCCCGTAAGCAATATGAAAATTTCATCTTAATCCATTTATACTTAGGTCCAAGACGTAAATGACCAAACCCTAATAATACCTGACTCATCAGCGAGCATGCAATAGAATTAGAATTTTAAACATTGTTCTGATCGGTTTACTAGATTTTTCATTTATTGAAAGTTAATTATATTACTGTTAGATATCAAATATCCAAATTGATAACGTGATACTTGAAATTCTATTTAAAAGACTTTCATATATGGCAATTGGTAACCATCATGTCTAACGCTATGGTATGCCACTAAGATTTTAAAAGATATAACATAATATATAAGTCATTCCCATCAAGAAAAAAATGGTCCAAATAACAGGAACCAAACAAATAAAATCAAACTTCAGAAGCATGCCCTTTTTAAATCTTTATACTACCAATAATACCAATATGGAGGTAACTAATTTTGTTCGACTACTTTACATCAAGTTGTGTAAACGAACTGAAACCTATGGGCAGGGGTATATTCACTTGGCTAACACAGACAATCTCGAACTCGTAATAGAACTAAAATAAAGAAAATCAGAAAAAAATTATGCCCTAACCCTAATCTGTTACACATACTGCAGGAATACCCATGATTGCGCAGCTTTGGCAACAAGGATAAGACAGTAAAATTGCATTTTTTTTGTAGAATTTTTACTACTTATATTGTGAAATATACCTTGAATCTTGGGAATTGCCCCTATAGCTGCCATCATTCCACTGGATGAATTTCCTCCTTGTCTTTTTTCAGTTGAGTTATCTGAAGATCCATCCGTATCCAATGATGATACATTAGATTTATTTTCTTCAAAAAATTCTCTAAAGCGGGGATCAAGCTCATCAAAAACACATTCTGAATACAAAAACATAATTTCAACAAATCTTCAACATGGCCTTTAATAAGAATGGAACAAATAAAATTGACTGAAATAAAAACTGTGCCACTGAACAATTAACACACAATAATTGCAAAATTGAGAGTGAGTTCGGCTAAGCGTTAAATTGATAAAATTCCTAATAACAATCCCTAAGGAATATATTTGATTCAACAACCCATCTATCAATACTATACTGCAAATGAAATTTTTGTTTGTAAATGGTCTCTATTTTTATTTATATCATTTTATTACTCAAAAAAAAGCTTGGTTATAGAAATTTGTCATGTTTTATTACTATCAGTTAATATATTTAAATCTGGATACTTGAGTGTTTTTTAGAAAGTGTTTATTTGGAGGTGTTAAAGTTCATCCGTGCATCTCTAATTCTCACCCATTGTTTTGTTTACGAGTTCTTCTGTTACATCCTTCATAAATTCTTCCGGTCCTAACTCAACAAGCATATCAGAAACATATTCGATATTTTCTTTCCCTGCATCAGCTGCTCGTTCAATTATAATATCTTTCATAATTTGAGGGATGTTTTGATAAAACATTGGAGCTGTTAAAATAAAGTTGGAAATTAAAAAATCAATTTTAAAAAAATATCAGCCTCATGATAATTTAATATATGTTTTTTTAGGCACCAGTCAGAGTGTCAACAAAACTTGAGGCTTCACTTGTTAAATCCTATTTTTTTAAAGAAAATAAAATGTCTGACTGTGGATCTTCAGCATTACTACTTTAAAACAACTATAACCACATAATAAACAAAATATTAATAGAAATAACATTGTAGACGCAATAAACAGAAGTTTATTTTTCATCGTTCTGAAAATACACTTAGTACGTTCAGAGTATAGAGAATAATGAAAATATGGCATTTCACCAACATTGATTTATCGATCAGCGACACACATGATAAAGTCTAACAGAAATCATTACAGAAGTAAAAAAAAATCGAACATAAGATACTAAAAAGTATACGCCAAAGTGCCTGATCTGTTACAAACAAAAAAAGACTCCAAGCACCAGAAAGTAAGGGAACCACGAAAGCAGTAATTTGATAAATTTTTGCCATCTTCAAAATTAGCTATTATAAACAAAGCATTGTATTTTATAATATTTGGAAACATACCTGCTATAGCAGACATAGATCTGGTCATAGTTCCTCCTCCTACAGCACTCGTAAACATGGAAAATGCAGCTCTTGCACCAGTTAAATCTCCTGCACCTGCACCTGCACCTGGTGGTGGTCCTCCCATCCCAGATCCTACATCTGCATCTTCATCAGGTGATCCCATATTTTTAACAAAAGAGAGACCTAAGAGATTTGAATGAAAGTATTTATATACATTATAGCAAACAATGTATGTTACGTAATATATAATTTTCTACAAATTAGTAAGCAATGCCATGAGAATAAGTTGTATTAATCTGCAAAACTTCATATTTATTCAAAACTTAAACCTGAAAAATATTAATTGCTCACACTAGTTGCATCTAAAAAAAATCTGATTTGAAAATGGAAAAAATCTTTCATTTATTTATACTGTTATACAAACCAGGGCAATTGATTTCTAGATCTGATTTTCCATGCTTGAGAAAAGTCTCAAAATTTGCCATTATATTTTCCACTGCGGAGTCGTTATTCGGAGCGTATGCCACTGTCCATACTCCATCTTTTGGAACAACATTGGTCTTAAAATTTGGTAGATTGTTGACAGAAAACTCTCTGAAATAATTAAAGCATAAAAAATGATTATTTGTTTTTTGAGCAAAACTCATGTAAATACCTTTTACTAAATTACTAAAGACGAGTATCTTTTGAAATAGTAATATATGCATGATACACACACTAGAACAGGGTTTCCCAAACTAGGCCCTCGATCCACCTAAATAGTCATGGAGCGGTTCACTGGGGGCCACAAACGAAGGTGTTCGCTAGGTACCATTTGCCATAACCACGTTGATCAAGTGTCAAAGCCTTTATTGTTTTGATTTTGTTTGTTGGCTTTTTTATTAGTAAAATTGCACATGAAATAACTGGAGGGAAAGCATTAAAATAAAACCAGATATTTTTAAATAAAGAGCAGTGCATAGAGGGTCTCGTGTAGTTTAGTACCTAACCCTAGTGGGCGTAGCAATACAATTATTTGATATGTCAAACGAGAGAAATAGCTGATCGATTTCGGGTGCTCGCCTTGGATGGCAGTTCGTGTAGTTTGAAGCGCTTTATTACCTCACTGTGACGTCGTAGTGACATAATTTTCGGATGGCATAGTCAGGTGGGGGTTAGGATTGACACATGAAAAAAATGTCATGCTAGGTCCTCTAGAAGTATGCACCGATAACGACTCGCTAACGCCGGCGATCTCTCTTCTATCATGATCATTGTGACGAGAAAACGAGAGAATTAACTTGCTTGATTTCGGGTGATTGTCTGTTGTTGAGCCAGTCCAACTAGAAGTGCATGTGGTACTAAACTATACTAAAACAGACCCCATAAAAATTTGAAAACCATCGCGTTAAACTAAACCAGTATAACGTTAATGCTAAAAGTTCAGAAGTTAGAATCTGGTGAACAAAAACGAAAAAGGTACATTCTTACCTCCATGTTGTGATGTTTGGATGAGTTGTTGTGTCCACAGTTGTACGAATTATAACCAACAATGCAGCAAAAAGCAAAGGCAGAGCAAGCTCAACAAAAGTGGCAATTGGTCGTCGTTTTTGCAAAATAAAATTCTTCCATAACAAGAGGATAAATTGTCGCCACTTTGCTGCACCAGAACCCATGCTGGCAAAATATAGCCACTTCAATAACCTTCACTCTTGTTCAATATACTGATATATGAGCAAATTCAATAAAACTACATAATTTGAAATAACATCTGTGTAAAGTGGTACAGAGACAGTGATCTTTTTATCAATAGAATTATCTACAAGTATTTACAAACACAGTTTAAAATGAGGTGATTGTTATGTCACAATACTTTTTCTGGGGAAAGTTGAAACTACAGTTCTAAATTGGGTGATTGTTATGTCACAATAATTTTTTTCTGGGGTAAAGTTGAAATAACATTTTACTTTTGACCCCCAAAAATTGCAATAAGATGGTTTCATCTGCCAACATGACCGCTACGGGTATATCTGTATTTTCTGACATAAAAACACTTCTACACATTACCGCATGCAGACATGTCACGCCTCGTACTAAAATTGAATAATCAATTCAGAAATGTTACATAATCATGTGATTTTTACGCTAGCAATAGCTCTAGTTTTCTCTCTCGATAACATGAATGTTACACAACAATGTATTGTCTCTGGTTATAGAATAGCAATATAGACTCGCTAGCTGGCAGTAGAGCATAGGAATGGCGAACAGTTAAATTTTTATCATAAAAAATGCAGGTCAAAGATTTAAGCAATATCGGTATCCAGTGGTGGGATTCTAATTTTTGTCAGCCGGTTTCTTCACAAAAACCATTTTTTTCAGCCGGTTCTGTTGCAAACAGAACATTGACAGTAACCAGTAATGCTAACCGGTTTGCTGATCTTATAAAATTCAGTGAGACGGTTCTATCGTAAATATATACTACTACGTTCTATCGTTCTATAGAACCGATGCGAACCGGCTGAATCCCACCACTGTCGGTATCTGCACCAATGAGGAGCGTACTGTTGAATCTTCTCTCCTCAAGTCTTGTAATTTTGTCAAATTCGGCCAATACCACACTTGATCAAGTGTGTAATTTGTCTGGCATTTTACTTAGTTTTTAACGCATATATATTACTTGCCAATTGCGTATATGTAACGCATTTTTTTTTTGTTTTTCTTTCCATTGAAATTTAATATTGCTTTGAATACACCTGGAATATGTTAAACCATATCTGAAGCGTTTTTGATTCATATTTATTGATATTAATATTGGGCGGTAACCGACCCCGATGACCGCATGGTCGTATCGTTGCCACCCAGTCTTTAACGAGAACTATTTTGCTTTCTATTAACGAGAGAGCTATGCTCAAATATATGGACACATCACAAAGTGTCACTATTTTTTTTTATTATGACACATAAAAACGAATCTCTTGAAGTCCACAGAAATTTTTGAAATAAGTAAAAGTAATAGCCTTCTGACGAAAAAATCAATCTTTAACCACTGAAAATTTCTAAGCAATTGTTCCATTATTCGAAGAGAAAGGTGATTTTATCATGACGAAGGAGAAGAAAACAGGACATAATATTGAAACGATCTTTATGTCCACCGACGTGTCCAATTATGTTTTGTTGCGTATATATTTTGTGGGGAACAAAACAAATAAACTCTTTCTCTCTGGTGGGTGGTGTGCAGTTTTAACGCGTTACATGTCATTAGTGCAGGTCATATTTGGGATAGGAAAGAGTAATCTGTTTCAAAAATGAACAATAAATATTTAGCTTCCTAGCTGGAAAACAGTGTAACTTTGACATGAACCGGCGTACGCGCATCCGTAGTCGTATACATAAAAATGAAGGCTAGTTCGGTCTCGTTAGTAAGCAAATAATATATAATGCATATATAAGAAACGTAGTTGTTCATGCCTATTTCTGAATATCTATCAATTATAACGAGTGCATTCAGTTTTTTGCTCATTAGTATATTTTGAAATCACAAGTATAAAAGATAGAATAGTTAAACATAACGTAGGCCTAAAACGACAGCAAATATGTATCTACAATCGCCTCTTATTCACCAGTTAGGGATGGAAAAATCATGTATCCGTATAAGATTTATATATATATTAGAGCAGATATACTGTTTTTTCGTATATGTATAACGAGGCATGGGCATGCTGTTTCGACAAAAGTACAGTGTAAAAAATCAAAAGTTCATACACCAATAAGTCAGTTCATATAACAAATGCTTGTCACAATTTCTTTGACAAATATGCTGTTTAACATTTTTCCAAATGCAATAAAACAGTTCTGTAATACGATTCTAGAATAAAGCAAAAAAGGAATGTTTTGCACAAAGCACTGGCCAATAAACACCCCCCAACGCTCAAAATAAAAAAATATTCAGTTAGGGTTGAATGCAGATTGCACTGGTAATTTCGAATTTTCGAATCATTCCTAACCTTAACGGGATAATTTTTCATTTTAATTTTAAAACGTGACGCGGGTGTTTTGTCTTAAATCTTACATTTTTGCATTAGTGGTGAGGACTATGTACAAAAGACCCCCCAAAAAAATAGCCTTTTGTTGAGCGAAAGTCTACTAAACAAATGTTAAAAGTCATTTTAGTTCGGAATACCTTAAAAATATATTCGTAGTATTGCATTTCAGCAACTTTTTAAAATCAGTCGAAATCTGGATTCACAAGACTTTTTTAACAAATGCATGTAAAATATATTTTAATTAATATTCACAAATAATTCTAATTTAAATGCGGGTATCAAAGTGGTAGGTTAACTACAGGAAATTTCGTTCCTATTTCTTCAATTATATTCTGAATATATATGAATTTAACGATCGGTTAGGTACTGCGCTGTTTTGAATGCCACTCATTTTTAGTACAACTTCAAAATATATTTACGACTTTTTATAAAGACAAAGAAAACAGAATGAGGCATCAAGATTCATCGCCACGAAATGTAGTCTTTGACAGTGGTGGGAGGTATTTGTTGTAACCGCAACGGCGAGGCAAACGAGGTTTTCTCGCTGGTATATCGACTAAATCAAATTTTGAATCTGGTGAACATAGTGAGGTAGGATCATATCTTCCATTTAAATTGTTCGTTACTTGTAACCCCGAGTCTCCGTGTTTGGGAGATATACGTAGAATGTTTCGTCTACTCATACGTTTCGGAGGAGTCAGTATTCCGTCGCATCCATCTTTCCAAAAAGGAGACAGAGATTGTTGCTCCTCATTTGTGTTTTCAAGATTTGCATCACTTTCTTTTACAATTAGACGTTTAGTTTCTGGAGTGAGAGACGTATGTACATTTTCACTAGAAGTAAACATGTCTGATTGCTGGTGTTTTCTACGACTTTTGAAAATATCCCTTGAGTCATTTCGCGAAACTCGCGCTCTGGTGAACATAGGTGACATTGCGGTAACCGCAATAGAACACTGTTTTAAATCTTTCATAATGTCGGCACTTGTCCTCGGCGAATTATTTATGACTTCTTGTTTTTCGAGATGCTGGAAAGTGGGAACGTATTTCTCTTCTAGAAGTTCTGTTTCATCCTTACCTCGCGACCGACGGACTTGATTTCTAGATGTCATTCTGATTTTGGTTAGGTTAACATTAGGTGAGTTACAAAATTTGACATCTGTCGGTTGTTCTAATACATTTTCATTCTTTTCTGTTGGCGATCCAAATGAACTGGAAAGAATTTCATCTAACTCAGCATATTTGGCTAGTCCTGATGTAGATGAATCGGTAAAAGCAAGTTTCTCTAATTGGATGGTGTTACTTGTCGCATCAGAATCGTCCGTATCTATTTTGCTGCCAATAGCTGGTAACGGTTTAAACCGAGTCTCTCGCTTTACTGGGACATCTCGTACAGCTGATAAAAAATCTTGGACGGACTTGTTTATGTCTTCATCGCATCCAGCAACTTTTACCCTCCGCCGTTTTAGTGTTTTCTTAGTAGATGACTGTCTCCGAAGAGTTGGACTGCCAACATTCTTAGAGCCTACGGGTGATAATGCCCGTTCCTTCATGATAGGTCCATGAACTGACTAGATCCCGAATTATTTAAAAGCACATTCCAGTAAACACTTGCGTTAAAAGCCAAAAGTTTAGTGAAATAGGACGTAATACTGCAAGACATCTCAAACTTTACACATTGACAACCGTATACTTTGCCGAAATTTATTTGGAATGGATAACTACTGAAGCGAGCGTCAATAAGCACTCTCGACGGAAGCAAAATTATTGGTTGGCACCCAAAGGTTTTTAAATTGATTTAAAAGATAATTCGACAATATTCGATGTTTCGAGTAGGCCAACTGACGAAAAGTGTACAGTAAGTGGGTAAAGGGCACTTGTGAAACTTTTTCTTGACCCGGAGAGGATGTCGCGGAAATCGCAACGATGAAAGCACTCGCGAGTCCTTCTGTTGATCTACAAAACCACAAAACATACATTTGACATGAGTATTGTGTCATTTAGGAAGATGGGTATTACTTCATTTGTTCAATTTAGACGTAGCTTTGTAAGGCGGATGCGTGCAATTTCGCGCGTTTGACTTTTCGACGATGACACGCATACAGTAGATCCATGTGTCACAAATTTATCGTATCACACTCAACCTGCTGCTGAGTATGCCTTTAAAAATAGTGAAATTACACGTTCTTCGAGATATGCACCCAGTGGCATCTTAACTTCGATGTGGACAAGTCGCATTATGCAATGCTACAACTACTCGTTTGGGTTCAGTCGCTCAGGCTTTTATTCAAAATTGCCTTCCATTCAAAATTCATTTAACACGGGTACGATCAGATTTTTACCAAGGCTGGTTTGGTATTAGAATCACAAATTGTATAAATACAGCACAGGCTGTGGCGTGTTGACGCATGACGGGTGCAAAGCTACTACGATTCATCATGTTTGCAATGGTAAAAATCGCAAATTTTCTTCAATGCAACTTCGTCGCGAGCTGGCTCCAAAAGCTATCCGCTATATATCACTATTCTAAACGCTTACCTTCTATTTTACGTTATAACCAGATGTGCTCATGTAAATATCAGTACATAATGAACACAACGTGGTGCCGAATGACGATTGTATTCTCAATCCAAGACGAGAGACAATTTGTGTAACGCAGTTTTGACTGGGACAGCCTAAACCAATTTTCATGAATTCATACAATTTGCTTCTCATGAGGCCATGGAAGTTGTAAGTCAAATAAAACACTCGTATTCTACAACTTACATTAACGTTCCAAAAAGTTCATTCTTGTGCGAAACCCCTCTGTGTGTGTTATCCAGTTTGACAAGGCGTGGAGCGCAAATACCAGAGCGATGGCCTCTGACAACAGGATACTCCACAATATGGATATGCGAGTAGATGATTGCCCAACTTGCTGTTAGATAAGGGTTTTCAAGGTGGGAATTATCAAGCGTCTCCACCACATACCATTTGCGAGGGCTACATTAAAATTAAAACTAGGTATTTTTATAAAATAGCAAAAGGCCACAAATGTTAAAAGTCTTTCACCGCTTGCCTGGACGGTCATTGGCCATGCAACCAAACAATGCAATATATTGCTATCAAATCTAGTGTCTTACATTCAATGAAGTTTATATGCAAAATCCAACGAAAATTAATGATTTACACATTTAATTTCAATGGATTATGTTATATTTAAAATAAGAGTGCAAATTATAGTAATGGACACTTTGATGAAAAGAAAGATTAATATTATCACAATGATATACTAAATCTTGAAAATATTCCATCGCAAGCTGGTGGAAATGCCAAAAGATTCTATCTAAGGCAACCCGGAAACAAGTGAAAACTAGATCATGGGTCGACACTTGAAAAACCTTGTAATAAAGTGTTAAACAAAGCTATCCACTGACTTCTTGTTTGAGAAGCTATAATAAAAAAACAAATTGTTAAGACATAGCCTGGAGTTTTTGTGTAAAGATACATATATATGCCACACCAACAAATCCCAATAACAAAATACCCACAGTAATTTTCGACATTACGTACATAGTAATGACACAATAAATCATCTATCATTTGAGGCTGTCAGCAGCATCCATAATATTGATAATTTACACTTAGGACGCAATGGAAAACAAAATTTGTCGTAAGAATTGTTCTCAAAAAGTTACCCACAAACAGATAGCTGAGTGGTCATTGTTTGTTTATTATTAAACCATGATAAATATTAGGATTTCAGTACATTAACAATATGACAAATTACAATCCTATTATCCACCATATTAAGACACAAAATTTGCATTATGACGAAAAAGAGGAAAATAGAAATACTCAAACTTGCATCAAGCTTCAAAAAAAAAACTACTTCATTGCCTGTCCAAAGAAGTTGCTCATAAAAACAAGAAAAAAAAGTTTAAATAATGACACAGCAAATTTGGTTATGACTTGGAACTTTTGCACAACACAAGTTGAAGACTGAAGCAGTTTTATAACAATTTATTTGCATTTTAATTACTAACCCAAAAATAAAAGTTATTTTTGTTGAACGTTTTTAATAAAATAAACACATTTCCGATATTATTAAGACAACATTAATGGAATGGATTAATATATACTTTCAAAATAAAAATCACTTTTCTACAAAGTATTTTCGTAATTTTTACAGCATTACCCTATTTGCATTGTTTCGCTTTGGGAATGTTAGTCAATAACATGATACAACACTTAAAAGCTCATCAAATCTGTGTAAGCTATTCCCAAATGTGAAACTTAATGTCTATAAAGAAAATAAATGTTTGAATATACATAGGATGCTACCAAGTTGCATTCTAGAAATCTATTCGGAGTTTCTGATGTCGTTAGTAATTCTAGCAGATCACTTGAATGTTGCTTGAAGATGAAGCATTTTTAGTCTAGCAATCACGACACGTTTTGGACAATGACAGATTGAAATAAATATTGAGGTATTCAATGCTAAGTTAGTGTTACATTACTAGATGATATACTTTCAATATGTCAGCAGGTTCTAGATTCGGAGCAATGGAATGGAAAATCTTTTTCTATTATTGTTTTGGTGAAATACATGATTGAATGTTAGTTACTGACTCAATAGTTTAGAAGAAACAAGCCCATTACGATTGTGGTCATCATTACATTTATCCACTGAATAAGAAATTAAAAAGAAATCTAGACGACAAACAAATTATATCGTCAGTGGAAACAAATAACGAAAGCAAAGTTGCTTTACCATATAATTTTCACCACGAAATATTGTTTTGTGCAATGTGAACAAAAAAACACAAAACTGAATGTGTAAATGTAGAATTGAAAAGAGGGTGGTGTGATAACTAATGGTCTTATTCGCACTATTAAAGGTGAAACCCACACAATACCAAAGACAAATTGGTATGAATTTTGGTCAAACTGTGTTTAAAAATGTCAAAATGATTTGTTTTGTTTAATCCTTTAATATTGAATTAGTATGCAGAAGAATCTTGATATGTGCTTCTACAAATTAACTAGTAATTTTCCACAAACAAATAGATTCTATTAATGAACAAGAAACCGGATTTTGTTTTCACTGAATCTTTTGATTCCTATTGTATAATATTTGAGAAACACACACATAATAACTAACCGATTTTAATAACACGACAACAGTTTCAGTACTATATTGATTCACCATGTTTAGGAAAAACTGTCACAAATACGCACACCTCCTATTTTTCATAAATTTGACATTATGACAATAACAAGATTTTTTTTATTGTATTTGCCACCAAGATATTTTTTCCTGACTTCCCAAACATTGCTACAACATAAATTATGTAGATATTAGATATACAGCTAATTAGTGAGACAAAAAAACTTAGAAAAGCATATTACTAAATTGAGTGGTGACCAGTAACAAGGACAAATAACAATATACAAAAGACAAATAAAATAGAGAAAACATTATTTCAGATCTTTGGGGAAAATTATGTATAATGCCACCTACGGTAATTCCTCCAATTTTATTTAATCAAAATCGATGGACTGTGATATATATCAGTGAAAATATTTAAATTTGGAACTATATTTCCTGACATTTATATAAACATAAGGTGACAAATTACCATTTTGAAAGAACAAGCTCTTTGGTGTGTGAATGTACCGCAATGATCCGTAATATTGCCCATGAAAAAAAAGGAATACAGTAGTATATAACTTTTAAATAAAATTGATTTTATGTTGAAGAGTTGAAGAGCCGCCAAAAATATAATATTTCTGAAGCAAGAGTGATGGAAACAAGGGTCGTCAGCATTAAGGACAGATTAATAGCAGATATTTTGGTACTCCCGTAGTGTGTGTACCAGGTTAGAGTTAGGCCATAATTTTATTCTGATTTTTCCTTATTTTCGTTCCATTACGAGTTCGGGGACTGTTTGTGTTAGCCAATTGAATATCCCCCAGCCCATAGCCAGGTTTCAGTTCCTTTACACAACTTGATGTAAATTAGGCGAACAAAATTAGTTACCTCCATATTGATAAACACACCTCTGGAGCGCCGAAATTTGCCATAGAGCGGCCAAAACAGCTCAATTCAGAATTTTTGAAATTTTTTAATTGCAATACAAAATTTTGACAATTACCATGACATCGACATTGATGTGTAATTTTGATGCATAATTGAAAAAAATTTAGAACTGAGAATACACCCAAGATCTCTATTATTTTTTAAATAAAATGAGTAAAATAAAAGTGAGATCATTGATGCCACTCACATGACATGATTATCTTCAGCTTCATATTTAGTGCTATAAAAATCTAGCATAGTTTGAAAACTTCATATCAGAAAAGATTATATTATTAATGGTTGTTAAATAAAACCAAAGTATAATGATAAAAACAATAAAAAAAAAGGATTTATTTCACAATTTCACTAATATCTTTCCTTTCCTCATCAGTAATTTCTTCATCTTCTTCTGTGTTTTCAGTTTTTTCCTGTTTTAAATAAAAGCAGAAAAATGGATATTTAGCAGATAAGGCTATAAAATAAAAAATATTTTAGTACAACTTCCCTGACACCTGGAAGTTACTTATTCATCTCAAACAGAAACAGCGAGACATTACCTCACAGTCTCAGTAAAGATTCCAGAATAAAAACGAAAGCAGTTCAAAAGCAATTTTGTATGATTTCGTGCCCTTGATGTCGTCATGGTGATTACGACTGTCTACTCAACTTTGTTAAAGTCGGAGCGTGAGTTAAAGATCTGTTTCATTGACTTCCGTGACCTGACCCATAGTGTAACAAAATTTGGTATGCAACGCCAAACCAAAAAGATTTTGATTCATTTTAAAGTAGCAGCTCTCTTCATACCAGTAAACACTCTCTATAACTTTCCTCAAGAGTGAAAAGTGAGATACACTTTATACATAAATTTTAAAATAGCATTGTGTGTTCCTGTCGGTTCAACTTTTAACAATCTTTTGAAAATAAAATATAATTTGAATTTTATATTATTGTCCAGACCAATTTAAAAAAACAGTGACAATACTTAAATGGTGATAATTATTAGAGATTAGACGTTAACTTCAATAGGAATTTATACCTCTTTACATTTCTCTTCTATTACTGAAAGATTGGCAATAGCAAACGCTCCTTTAGATACCATCCTTCCTGTTATTTTAATATTATACTGTGCTTCATCACTCTTCTTAAAATGAAATGTATCCTTTCTCCAATTTTTCTCAGCATCACCTAAAAAGTTTAATAAATAGAAATAAGCATCACAACTAAAGTTGTAAGATATATATTTGAAATATACAATGGATTTAAACATATTAATTTACAATTATCACAACTTACGATAATGGCTTCTACAATCCGGTTTTGAAACAATAATGAAATATTGAACTATTTTTCTAATATGACAATATGAAAGTTTCAAAATAGCATTTTAAATAATAGAGCACATTTATTATAAGGTGGCATAAAAAAACTCTTGTCAACACACTGACAATTTTGTGACAAAATCTTGGAGCAAATTTCCATACATTTATATCTTAATGTCCATTACAATAATAGCAGATATAAAGATTTTTCAGCATTTTAATTTAAACAAAATGATGAATTCCATATAAAAATGATTTAAAGAACATTTTAAGAGGAAGTAGAGATGTATTGTAAATTTGTAAGCATAAAAAATATTGTATATAATGACTCAATTGGGTCACAGGAATAACTTTTTTAACATGCAAGTAAGTTATTCTATATATATTCATATAGATCAACAGTATAACTCTCATGAAATGTATTTATTCATAATATAAAATGGAAAGTCTTAGAATCTATTTTCACCAATATTAGAGATAGTTTTCATTCTTTTAAAACTTCTACTGATAAAATGCAGAATAATTTTGAATGAGTATGTTGCTAATAACAATGCTTTTGTAACACATAACATGACTGGGATTTAAAGCTGTACAGATGGGATAATGATAAGATTTTCCATGAGATTGCTATGGCAGCATTAAGCTTTCTATTCAGAAAGTTCTTTGAAGCATGTTCAAGGCTTCAGAAATTGAGCTGAATTACAGCCTACGGGTGTGGTTAGGAACTAAAACTTCGTCAGAAATAGAATCTATGAATACCTCTGACGGTAAAAATAAAAGTTTGAAAAGTATGCCAGGGATATTGAAATGTAGTTGGTAGGGGCCTTTATGTGTTTATGTGTAATTTCATATAACATTTTATTTCCCCAGAAATTACTTTAATGAAGAGAGAAAACCGCACATATTATAACATTAGACTTGACTATCATGACATCGTATTGGTAGGTTAAAATCCCAAGCCCAGCGCCTCGCCCAGAGTGTAATAAATAAGTAGGCAATTCTGAATGGAAAAGATTCTGCCCTTTCAAACTATGGTAGCTCCCTACCTAGCAACGGCTGCTTGTGCAGAACCTTATTCAGAGCAAAAGTTGTATAAATATGTTGTATTACATAAACACACTGAGTCATCATTAATAACAGGATAACGATAACATATTAGGAGCATCAAAGCGGCAAACAATACAAACGGTGTTGTTTCCTATTTCTTTCCATAAAAATTGTAATTACATTCTATTAAAACTGAAAAACCATGTGTTTGGCCAGAATCACTTTTTCAAACAATTGAAAAAAATTTTCAGTGCATTTCGTCACATATACTAATTTTAATGACTCATTTATACTGGCTAGAAGTGACAATACTAAAATTGCTTAACAAATTAGAAATAATAGAAAATAGGAACAATAACCTTGACATTCGTCAATTTTATAAACTAATGATAAACATATATATACATACCTTCAAGCAGTCCAGGTAATTCAAAAATTTCACCGTTATTTTCAATTTTAATGCCACCTGTATGAAAACAATTACATAGTGATTTTTAAATACAAACCATGTGTATACAATTCTCTTTGGCATACAGTATGTCCTCGCATATAAGACGACCCTCTAAAAACGACCCAAAAACGATGCATTTATAAAAATTTGCATATAAGCCGACCCTACAAATCGTAACACACCGTACAAGTTGTAGCTGTTGGAATTAAGTAAGCATAATGCCATTTCGTTTGAGGAGGTAATGCCGAATCAGAAAGATATTACAAAATCTTATAAAATAAGTAGCTGCATACATATCAGTGGTCGCTTGTAAAGAGCCTTGCTCAGAGCAAAAGACATAAATATAAATAAATTTTAATACAAAAAATATATAGAAAACTACTAAAAATTACTTGAAAACCTATTACCTGATTCCACAGAAAATGTTGTCAAAGTCAATTTCGCACATTGGTTTGATTGAAATGAATCCAATATTATCCCAGCAGGAATATTTGATGCCAGTGTAGTATCATCAATAAACAGATAAGAAGCTGAACAAAAGGAATCAAAATTATAAAAAATAGGTATCAGAAATAATGAAAAAAAGCTGTTTTTGTTAAAATTTGATTTCTATTCTAGTTTGAACCTAAAACAAACTGTAATTAGTTGAAAATAGTTATAAAATGCTTGTCTGAAGAAGTCTGACTGAACTTTCACAAAGGCATAGAGCAAGGAAAGGTAGCTATGAAACTTATCTGGTAATCCAATTTGCCATATAATGCTAACAGCCTAACAGGTACTGAAATGATTGGATAGTCTTGGATAGAGGCTTGTTTTAACTATCTTATTAGAAATGAATATTTCATTTGAAACTAATATAAGGTGACTCTCAATTAATGGCGCTCCAGAAGTGTGTGTACCAATATGAAGGTAACTAATTTGGTTTGCCTACTTTACATCAAGTTGTGTAAAGGGACTGAAACCTATGGGAAGGGGGTATATCCACTTCGCTAACAAAGACAGTCCGAACTCGTAATGGAACTAAAATGAGGAAAATCGGAATAACCTAACCTGGCCTATCCCTAACCTGTTACAGATACTTCAGTACCAATTAATACAGATAACCATAAGTTGGACATAATCTCTCTTGAATTTATATACTAACAACCTTTTGCTTTAATGAACAATTTGAGGAAAATAGTTATGGGAGGAGGATTTTGTACCCAAACATACCATTGAAAAAAAAATTTCCCATTCCACATTCAACACAGAATTCATATCGAAAGAACTTTTATGCCGAGTAGTGTGGTGAGTTTTATAAAACAAATAGCCCTTAGACAGAGTGAAAAACAGTTTTAAGATTCAATCTCAATGGACATTTTGTCGAAATTGTTGAGGCAGGTCCAATAGAGTAAATTAACTTATTATGAATATTTGATGACGCACGTTTCCTTCCTATCATAATTCTTTCCTTCCGCTTCCAAACCAATAATCAATATTATTTTAATTTAATATGTTCTATCAAGTACGCCAACCATTTTGCTAGTATTAACATATCATTCAAAATACACATTACCTTCAGCTTTACTGTTGTCTCCTAAATGAGAGTTTATGATGTCAGAATTTCCGATTTTCCATTTTCCTGTGCTACTCAAATCATCGTGATATTTACAAAGCGGACTTTCTGCTTCTGGATTTTCTTCAAATCCGCATTGCACCAAGGCGACTGAACCTGAAATAAATATATTTTTGCGTAAAATTTGCTTTTTAAATGTCAAATATGATGCAATCGGAAAGACTCCGTGCTGCTATGTTACATATACTACAATAATGTATATTAATTACAAATGAGCAATGCCCAAAAATATTAACACATGAAGGTCCATTGAGGCAGTTACTCGACGCATTACCAATAAATAGCCTATGTGACCTGTACTAAAATCTGTTACTTAAGCTTCAAATTTGCAAATCAAATTTCCCACTACAGCAATCCACATCGATACCGGTAAGAGCACAGTTGAGCAATGAGCACTGGATTTGTCACGAAGGTAGCAGACTGATATGACAATATAATGACATGAGGTGGCATAATATTCATATAAAATGGAAAAATTTTGATTAATTAAAATATCGAGGCAGTTTAAAAATAAGAACAGTAAGTAATAGCCTGCTAACAACTTCAACTATATTCAAGTACTAAAAATTCAATATTGCTCCAGTACAAATGCACCACTTTTTCTAGGTGTAACGAATTATGTTGTCCATGCACTACTTTATATAATAGGCTAATACATAATAATTAACAATCTTTGTTCTTATACAGAGTTTTGATATATTTTATGATACACCATTAAATATGCAATATACTTGAGTGGAAAAAGGAAAGAGCTAACTAATCCTTTCAATATTGCTAACCTGGTGCATCCGCGTCATGGATTTCTTCACTGTCATCTGCGGGTGGCTGATCCTGTATATCAATGAAAGTACAGGTTAAAATTTAGAGTTCAAATCCCGGACTCACCTCCTCACCCATGGGTGTATTAACAACAACTTGTTCGCCGATATTCCAAACTATAATTACTCCGTACCTGGCAATGGCTGCTTGTGCATAGCCTTGTTCAGAGCGAAGGACACTTTTTTTTCTCAAGAATTAACGACCAAACTCTTTGAATTTGTGTCTTATTATCAACGTATATATTAAAACTAAATGTTTTGTGTGTCAAACAGATCTGATGATACATAGTTTATACATTAACTGTGATTCTTTAATAGTGAATTTCGGGGGAGCTGACTTCAATGACCTTATGGTCGTATCGCTCCCTCCAGTCTATACCGAATTGACTTGCATATTTTGTTGATATTTTATTATACCATTGCTTGTTTTCTGGTTGACAAAATAACGAGTTTCTCTCTCTTTCTCATATAAAAATATCAGAAAAAAAAACCTCAAATAAAGATAATTGAATTCTAATTTTTGCTTTTCGTTTTTTATTTTTTTTTCATTAAAACTTTTAATCTAATATTTAGGTAAATAAAATGACTTGCAAGCCAAACATTGAGAAACATACCGGACATGCTTGGGCAGAGCTTTGTTTAGAGAAAGACATGGATTACACCATTGAAACGAATTTAGAAAGATACTCTGGTAGAGTTCACCGATTTAAAAAGGAAGTTTGAAACGAAATTTGTTGCAACTGTATCTTTACATATGGAAAATGCGATTTATTCCATATTAGAAATTAGAAGTTACGGTAAGTATTGTGAAATTCTACTTCGCAATTCTTTTCATGTTCATAATTTGGAAAATTCATTTATCCTCTGAATTTTTTCATTCATTCGATATATAAAGTTTTGTCGGGATAAATATATCATGAAAATAAAAAATTATTCCAGTGCAAAATTTACACAAAAAGAGTGTTTTTGAATACTGAATTTTTAAAATAAATGTTATGTAATTATTATAGCATCTATATAAATTTTATTGGACACAATCTTCATATATTAAATCTATCTTTGTATTGCTCAAATCATTTAAAATAGTATAGGGAAAAATACAAGAATTACCATACATGGTATTATTTCAGCATAACATAAACCTGTGATAAATAGGCTATACAGGTTTGTGTCATAAAATATATTGAAGCAGTTTTACCTTATTTTCAGATTCATTTTCGGTACCGATATCTTTGACAACTGGCTTGTTTTCATCATTCGGAGTTGTTTGACTGCAAAAATAAATATATAAACTGAAAAATTTGGGCTCTTGTCAAACAAGGAAAAGATAGGAAATTTCCCCGATATATTTCACAGAATCGAATCGAAACATTTTATTCCTAAGCTATGCTTATGAGTTATGATAGTATCAAAAAAACTATAATAGGCATGCTTTTTTGCTTTAATGAATCATGGTTGAATTAGAAAACAGAACATTGCAATAAAGAACAAGACACATGAAGCATACTACAGTTATGAATTTCACATATTTGGGAGAAGCGGACCTACCTATTGATCCTTTTGAAAGCTACTGTGGCTGCTCTTGACACAAAAATCAATTTTTTATATGCTAATTAAATCACTCCCGAATTGGATGGATATGTCTCCTATTTTTTGTGTATTTTTTTTGGCCGTTAGGGAAGTTGGTACATGCTGTGATACCATGATTTATGAGATTGCGCCGCCATGTAGATCATTTGGTGATCAATTTTGATGAACAGCAGGTCACTTATATCAGTGTATTGCTCTTGAATTTTGATTTGATAAATTCATGCTCCAATCAACACTCATTTCAACATTAAAAATATTGAACATAAAAAGTTGAACAACCTCACCAATTTTTTTTGGTTTTTGCTAATTTAAATTCTTGTTCAAAAGGAAATGCACAATAATGTATTAACAATAATATAATTACCCAATAGGACTTTGCTCTAACTTTTGTATCTTGGCTTGCAATTGCTCAACAATTTCTTTAGTACTCTCAAGTTCAGCAAGGCAACGTTCATGTTCTGAGTCCACAGTTTCCTTCAGATAAAAAGTTTTTAGAATTCACCACTACTAGAATAATTAGAAGGGTTTGATTTTGCAATGTTTGAATCAAAGTTCACTATGCTACAATAACTGTGTAGATACCTAACAATTCTAGCCTTTGGTCCATTATTAACACTTGTGAACCAGTATTTTCAACTTTCATACAGAATTTTACAGAAAAAACAGCTGGAAATATGATTACCAGAAATCTCAAAACAGAAATTTTTTTTAAATCTGGAATTTGGTTCCTAGTACCAGTGAGTTTTTGTAGATATTCCTATTTATAAAATTAAATTTCCTAAGTTTCTCCAGCATCACACCATGAAGTTGAGAAAACAACATGAAAATTTCCACAAACCTTCTCTTTTTTAAGTCGCTCATAACTTGCAGTTAATTCTTTTAAATCCGATCGCGATGAATCAAGAACCCTTTCCTGTGATTCCTTCTCATTCTTATATTTGGCTGATAAACCTGAAATATTTTAATATCTATTCAGCTGCCAGATTCGGTTCAATTTCTAATGCCGTACATATGCTAATTAAACTTCATTGGTTGATTAACAATATATAACTATTGGCTCAAAACCAGGGGTCTGGAAACTATGACATAGTCTGGTGATGGTTAGGAGTATTATATGCGAAAATCATTATACTATACCAACTAGAAGTACTTGCAGGTGCGTACTTCGGGAGACCCCCAGACTCAAGCTTAAAATTTAGATTCTGTGTTGATAACAATTTTTAGGACAAAAATTTAGACTCCGAATACGAATAATTCGAAATTTCGGCTCAAGATACCACCCTAATATCAATAAAGATGACTACACAGATCTGTTCGCAATAAAAAGGCTAGCTCTGTGGCCTTTAAAAAGAGAAATGCATGGAATTGTATAAAATGAGAGAAAACCAATGTGTTACAGTCATATCAGTGTCGACCTATTATCTCAAGCCTGCAATGATGTCTAAGATTCAGATCATGCCTAAAACTCTGCTCAGAATGCAATAATAATCAATTTTCTACCTTTTTCTTCTGCCAATTTCGTATCACATTCATTTTTTTCCATTTGAATTTCCGTAGTTATCTTTTCCGCTTTTAATTTCTTTCTATTGGTATCTTCAATATGTTCATGCATTTCACTATTTTTTGTCTAAAACAAAAGTTTAGTTTAAAACTACGTTTTTACTTCGTTTAAACGCTATTTTGCATTACATGTTCCACAAAAATAATTGAATGACTTATCTTAATTAACGTCAGGTTAGTGATATTTAATAAAGCAAAAAATATTTACCTCAATTGCAGATATTTCAACATTCTGGGTCCATAATTTATAAAGAAGAAATATGTTAAAAACAACAAGTGCTAGCAAAACCCATCTTATTCGACTCATATTGTGTCGAGATCCTCTTCCACGCTGTAAGCCTGAAATATGATGAATATTTTGTTTAGGCAGATAATATTTCATAATTTTCCCAGACATACACTTAAATGAGAATATTGCAAGTCAGGTGGTGAACAGTTAGAATTAAATAAAGTCTGCATCACATTATCGACAACTCTCCACATGCTGACATGAGGTGCAGTTTGAATGAGGTAAATAGCAATATCATTGTAACTGAGACAGATGACAGAATTGTTAGATTGAATCATACTACTGTACTATGTCAAATCAGGTCAAACAGCTAGAGACTTCCAGAGTCATACCAAATCCTCAGCTTGAAATTCATATTACTGTATTATAGAATGACGGCAATTAGCAGAAGATTATTATTTTCTATCTAGACTACATAATAACGTTATTTGATAATGCACATGGCAAAATATCCTAAGATATTGGTACGGATGTGTATTAATATTATAGGTTGAATGTTACTTAAATCTCTTTTATTTTCGAATGAGTGTGCACGCGCCCTGGTTTGACATGTTTGAGAAAATTCCCTTAAAAATGAGGCCTTATTTTGTGTTGTTAGTGGGCTATGACCCAATTAGCCTATATAGACTAGGCCTATGTATATTAAATGTTCTTTTCCCAGTTTGTTCAGTAATAGAAAGTACCTAAGTTAGGTAGGTTTGCAGGTAGACTATTAACATAAAAGCTTCGAAGCTGATATTTTGCAAACAAATCAGAAATCAAATCAATGCTACCTGTTTCGTAGTCATTCTTCATCATCAATGTGTTTTTTGACTACCGGTCTTCTACCGTACGGTATTCCGTTAAAAATATATTCGAATGTAACTGCTGAACTGCAGAACTTTATGAGCAATTCAAATAGTTGCCTCCGAGTTTCGTTGCAGTGATGAAAGGGGAAAAGTCAAGATGAACGATAATACTCTTTATTGACATCTACCGGTAGCAGTTATTTAGTCATTTACAATCCACATGGATTCACATGTTGCCGTTTGCAGAGTTGACCCTTGCCCAACGACTAACATACCGCCCTTGCCTGATTGCCCTGAAAGTTTAAGCTGCCCGAGAATCTCGTGTTCAAACGAATAATACGGAAGGTTGCAATGATAAAAGGATGCATAAAATTACGATCATGCAGGTCTATCCTGTTGTTTCGTCTGGCACATTGTAAATATGGAGGCCAAAGATCTAATGCGTTTTCAAGTGAGTTCACTTTTTTTAAGGTCAAAAGGTTAGAATGTTTAATAGAGAGAAAGATTTATTATTTTTTCAACCAAAAAATACAGTCATCAATGATTCATAATAGGCCTGTAGTGATTAATTCGATTGATTGATGAATTGAAATGCTGTTTTGTCCCCACAGCTTGTTTTCATTTTCTGTGGATGACCCAACCTGCCTCACATCAAGACATTGACATTTTCTATTTTACTTCACATGCAAAGCTTATAAAATGATGAGTAAGGTACCCTGCAAATGCTCTCGTTATAATGTTAGACTTTAAAATCATTATATCAGTATATTATATGAGAATATTATTATTTACATATCTGAATGTTTGTGTATGTTGAATGTTTCATGTATTTGAATGTTTTTCATCTGTTTTATTGTATGCGAAACTGATTTTACAGATTCTGCACAAGAATCCAGTGAATTATGTATTGCTCAATCAAGCCGTGATCAAATCGTCAAAGAGCAAAATGATTTATTTTCAAGTTTAAAATCCAAAATCATGTCGGCTAAAATTCCAAGAATTGAAAAAATTAAGGTTTGTGTTTCAGAAAATCAATTTTCAAATAGTTTTATTATATATAAAATTGACAAACCAGTGCAAAATATTTCCTATACAAAGCATTTTCCTGTTTTCATTGTACTATTTGGTTTGGTGAGATTTTATTGGAGATCAAATATGTATGCTAGTGTTTATTTATCTCTTTCTGATGTACTTTTCTGTAACATTTGGGTCAAAAGTTTTTATATACAAAAGTGGCAATGACGGCAATTAGCCTTAGCCAATGTTTTTTCTAATTGATATTGTTTCCAGGTTGAATACAGAGGACGCAACATAGCAGATGATGCGACAATGTTAATGAATAAAATGTTATCAACACCATATCAGTGTGCAATGCGTTAGTGCATTTTTGTTATTTTATCTTGAATATCAATCTATTTGCATAATGTATAGTTCAGCTTTTCATAGTGGGTATGAAATAAGTTAGTTTTTTTCGAATTAATATTTCCTATTCTAGTTGGTAGCAGAAAATTTTGTGGTTTCTTCTTATTTTCAACATTTTGTTACTTCACTAATGTCACTAAATTGACTCGTGTCACACTAGCCGAAACTACTAGCGGAGTTGAATAGTGTGCTTGGGTAGCCCAAATTGTTCACTGGCCTTCTATCTTTGCTGGGAATATATTCCAACAGGTATAATAACTGAATATTAATGTTATAGCCTGACAATATAATTCCTTCCGGTGACTTTAGGGAACCAGCCTAAACAGTATTACAAAAATGTCTCTACTATATGTCAGAAAAATTAGTAATTACTCTCCTGTACCTTACATTTGGTAAAATTTGAGGATAAATCAATCTGCAGTTATGGCAAATATAATCTAAAACGGCATTTTGCTATCATGGGAGCAATGACCATTTCCAAATTTTGAGGGATTTTGCTTCGAGAACTCCATCGATGTTTGAGAGCACTTACATTGCGGGAGCTCTTTCTCCGCTGTGAAGAGTCTGAAATCTTACATTAAGCGTAGATATAGAAAAACATAGCATGTTTCAGTGATTTTCTGGTGTATTTTGCATGTTTTTTTAGTTTGGTTAATGACAAATAAAGATCAATTGATTGCACAATAAAAGTTTTGTTTTGTATTTCCCTTTTCACCTATTTGTTCTGACACCATAGTGGCCCGCGAACAATGCAAAAATAATTTTGTGGCCCGCGAAGACGACAACCTTGGACCACCCTGGTATAGATAATAAAGAGTTTAATATTTAAAACTAGGTTGATGTTGTAAATTTTTTTCTATTCTGTCATTCCAACAACTGAATCTTGAATTTTGTCAATGAACCAAATAATGATTTATCAATGTTCGATATATTTGTTCAGAAAAGTCACAATTCTCCCCTAAAAGGTAAAATATTAACACAGATATTTATTGTTTGTAATTTTCTGTATAATCTTCTAATAAAATCATGACATTCCTTGTTTTCAGACATTTCAAAAAATCTTGCCGATGATTCAGTACTTGCACTAGTAAAGAAGAACGGTGAATCTAATCAGCAAGACGGGGTCATTGTTGCAGTCAAAACCGAAAATGCAAGGACAGATGTCGATGATAGTAATCCTAGCACAGAGGTCAGAACTTTATATCAGTTCATATAGGAAAATCATGTTTATGTGATCTTGATTTGTAGACATAGTTCAACATTTGCGTGTGCATGATATGCTGAATGGCTGTATTTGACAAAATGGTTTTTATTATAGAGAAAAACAATTTTACCATGTGGATATTCTATATAAATATCCACCCACTTCATTTTCTATCATCACTACCTCTTTATTATAGAGTGGTTTCACACCTTCTCTCCAAACAGGGCTCTGTACATTGTACAAGCGGTTTTGATAGCTAAGAAGCCACTATTATCTTGGAAGGGCTGGAATCTTTTTGGTTCAGCATTGCCTACAATAACATACATTTATTACACATAAATGGTGGTTGGCTCGATGATTAAACTCGAGATCTGTACCTGCGAGGCCCACATAGCCCAAAGGTTTAGCGCAGGGGTGTACAACAGGCGGCCCTCGGGCCACAATCTAAGTTCACCAAGCCATTTAGTGTGGCCCTTGTCAACACTGAGATTTTTCCCCATCACCTATATATTCCTTACCTCACAGTTTGTGTTTAGAAAGGCTTACATGGGTAAAAATACATGTTTTTTTGCTATTGTTGATGCATAAAAAATTTCGAAGATTTGCCCGGTTGCTGTAATGCTAAGCGATAACCACATTTCGCGTATTTGTGTGACCCAGCCAGATGTGTGATGTTGGTTATATGGCCTAACCGAAAAAAAAGTTGAACAATTTTGCTCTGGGGTTTAGTTCATGCTTTCTATCATGGATCTGCAAAATTTAATTCCAATGATCTACTTAAATCTATTACATAGCAATATGGAACAGATATGTGCAGGTAGAGGAAGTCTCACCACACCCAATATGATTACTCAGTCTACATGTTAAAATCATTTCCATAATTTCACAGGTTATTACATTAGGTGAGATTTCACAGCCTGAATGGATACCATGGGATATGCACAGACCCCTCGATTTTGATTGCGAAATTAAACTCTTGAAATATAATATGTATCAACCTGAAAAAGAAGAAATGATTATGATCAACAGGGTTGGTGCAATTTATTCATGCTTGATTTTTTATCGGCCATTCTGGATTTATCTCAGAAAATGTTCATAAAAATTTCTCACCTAGGTGTGTATATTTTATATATTCAAATGGTTTAGAAGGTTTTTTTTATTTCAATTATTTCAATACTCTTTTTACATATTACTGTAATTTATTGAGAAATATGCACGATAAGTACTAAACTTGACTTTCTCGTATCGTCATTCATTGTGATGCTATACGTACCATCTGGGTTCACATACCATATTTCCCTTTTTTTTTTCTAAGGCTTACTGGAAATCATGTTCCTTAATATTGGGAGCTGTTGCTCAAGAAGCTTTCCAGGAAGATGTCGATATTAAACTTGCCTATCTGCCAAATATATCAGGTATTTCTGATAGGCAAGCTAGAACTATCTTTTATCAAATTTCTGGTTACTTATTCGAATGCCAATCTATACTTGATTTATATTTTATAGTTTGGCATCTATACACCTGGATTTCAGTTTAACCAACAAAACAGATATTATCTTACTTTTCTTCTTGAACATTTTCTTATTTAATTTAAATACTTCACTGTTTTGGTTGTATAGTCATGATGAGCATTCATAATGAGGTATTCCACTTTTTGATTCCACATTTGAATATGTATCAATTTTAATACAGAGAAAAATGGAGCCTTTTGTTATGATATAAATTTGAGTAAAGACTTGATTCATTCTGATGGATCCGCAAAGTGGATTGTTGATGAATCTGTTTTGATCGCTTTAACAAAAACAGCACGCAATATTTTGTCACAAAAATTACGTTTCGAATATTTGGAAATTCATAAAGATGATGCTAAAGAATTATTTAAACATAATGAGTAAGTATGAAATATGGAAACTTATTGCATTCAGTTTATTTGGTGTATTTTGAATAAATGCCATTATTGATTGCCCATATGTGACCAGAATTTGACCCATTTTGTTGAGCTGATATATTAAAAACTTTATAATTTATCATCCCATCTTTATTTTGTTCATCCCTAGTCAAAATTGCAAAAAGAAATTGTTATGAAACAATTGTAGGTCGAATCACTATTTCTTAGCCAATATCAACCTAGTCGCATCTTCTAATTGTATCATTATTTGCAATTGAAAAAATTTGTCTCATTCGTGCAACAGGTATCAGTTGCAGCGCATTGAGAAAAATGTTTATCTTTCTCTTCCCAATTCATATATTCCTGTTTATAAATTTGGAAAATATATTGATATATGTGAAGGACCACTCATACCATCTACAGAATCGATATATCATTTTGTTGTCACTGCGGTAAGTATAGCAAAATTTTGGTACTTTGTGCCTTCGCTATAATTAACAAATCTTAATGTAGGACTAGTAGAGATTCTCAAACATGGGTAATGAGTTTCAACATTATCAAAATTATTCTTATATTGTTATTTTTTCATATTTTACTCTGTATTTTGCAGTAGTTTGTAAATAGTTTGAAAATAAATTTTAATTTTTTGAATAATTTTAAAATAATGTGATATCAGATGTAGAGGGAATGCCCATTTGATGCTTACTGTTGGATAGTGTTTTTCACATTTCTATACTTCTGTAAAATATATATAGTATTGCATTTTATATATTTAATTCATAACATCAGGTTCATCAGTTGAAATGTTCTGACCCAGATAGGACAGGAACATGTTTGTGGAGATTTCAAGGTTTATCGTTGCCTAAGCAGCTTCAAGTTCATCATGCTATATGGGCAATGTTGGAACACAGAGCTAGAAATCTAGTGAGTTTTTTCAATTTTAGGTTCTAGAATGGCTGATCTAAAAGTAGCTAGGTGAATTGAATTGAAAAAATATTTGAAACAAATCATGCAGATTTCTGGTCACTTGTGACTTCACTTGGTCATTTTTTTCTAGCCTATGGGGAAAATTCGTAAAAAAAACATGGGGTCCAGCTAACATAACACTCGTCCAGCTACCAGTCCATGTTGGGTATGGGATTAGTTAGCCAGTTACTTGTTCTCGGAAGCATGGACTGGATGGTGGAGGAAGCTGTTACCAACCAGTGGTTAAGTGAACCATCCTACGGCAGCGAGGAGTCCAGTAATCCTCTTGCACATAACTATCCTCTCATGGGATTCGAACCCATGCAGGGTCATCAGAGATGCTGTGGTGAGCGAGCGAATTTCTATTGATTAGCACGATGCGCCACACCACAATATGTACATATACAACATTTCATTACAGGTTAAACAAGACCTTCCTTTCAGTATAATGGAATCGGATGCTCATCATTTTAATGCTTCACTACATAAGTATCAGTCAATTGAAAATGAAACTAAGAAATACAGTCATGCTACTGGACAATGGTTGCAGGATAAATGGGATTTATCCAATGAGAAGTTGAAAATTCCAGAGAGATGATTTCCATGGATCTGAATGGCAAAATAGTATAATGACTAATGAGTATTATGATATATGTCATAGTAATCTATCATTATCAAATTAGCTGTGATTTTGGGCTATGCCGTCTTTTGATATATCGGTAAGATAGGTTAAGTCTGGACACTGATCAGCACATAGCATTGGAATCCTTTTATCCTTTGCCAAAAACTGCTGTTCAAAGTAAAGTTGTTTCTGTTGGTGAAAAAGGTCAAGATACAAAGACCTCATCAGAGAGGGGGCATGGATAAAAAGTTTTTGGAACACGTTACAGAAGTCACATGCTCATTGGAAGCCCCCAAGTTTTGTGGACTCCGTTGCTGAATTCATTTTAGAGTTCTCAAACATTGTCATGGTGATTGTGATTTTCTCATCATCATTTAACCTGACAAATTGTTTTACTACAAACTGCAAAGTGTTATTGTTTCCTCTCTATTTAGTTTATTTCTACTATTAAAAATCAATGTTTTCACTTTCCAGTATCTTGTACCTTTTCAGGGTTGGCGAAATTTGGTGCAGTGAATAGAAATGTTTTACAAAGTCTGATGTTGATCTAGGATTATAAAAACAAATGCACTGAAATTATTTGAATACCTTGTCACTCTTCTTTTACAATGAATACAAGATCTAGTTGTAAAAACCGGATAGGATAGAATTCACATATTTATCCTGGGGGATAGGATAGATTTCACATATTTATCCTGGGGTGAAGGAAAGTCGATAAGACGGCTTAACTATATGGCGAGCCACGCCTCTTGTCCGGTTACCATTCCATGTCGGGGATGGGATTAGTTCGTTTTCGGAAGCATGGACTTGGTTCAGGTAAGAAATCCTGAGAGTCCTTTAAAATGATTGAGATAGTTTTATTTCATTCCGTCAAAACAATATATTCATACATATATAAATATCAAATAAGCAGATTATTTCGCTACGTGACTGGGAGGCAACGATACGACCTTAAAGGGTCATCAGAGTCCGTTGCCACCCAATTCAATTAAATAAGCATAAATACAACAGGTTCGGCGTCAATATATCACTCATGTTTGTTTACTACATATAATATTTACAGGTCTTCACTATTTTCTCTCATGAAAGCTTTTTTTTAAATACAGTAACGGAAATTTCCACATTGAAATTGTATTGGAGAAAATAAATATGATGGGAACGTGATAGGTGAGAGCGCTGGACAAGATTCCAATTGTTTAGGTGACTTGTATACTTCTGGATGAATGTAAGTTGAAACAGGGTTTCGAACATGCAAACGGGATGTGTTTTATTATACTATACACATACTAGTGCGATATCAATCAATCAATTTTATTTCGGTCGCTCTGGTATAAAACGAAACAAAAATAATAACAAACGAACAAACACAGAGGACCTGGAGGACGGGCATAACCTAAAGAAAAGTTAAAAACGTGAAAATACGCGCCCGTTCACCAAAAACAGTCAAATAACACAATAAAACAAAAATACAGAATCGGGCATTAACTTCAAATAAATAAATTTATGAATAACGGTGACAACAATAGTCAGAATAATCACAATAACCAGAAGCACGGGTTGGGTCACCGAAACATGCTTGGTATGTAGGTTTGGAAAGGTATGATGAACTGATGGAGAACAGCGACAAGCAATACTTACAAAAGGCCGTTTTGAAAGTAAGCTATTCTGGCGAGCGTTGCTTGTTTTGGATTCAACGTTGACGTCCACCAATTCATGCAAGACTGCCACGGACGTGAAATATCACGAAAACTATGGATTTGAAACTCTAATATTTCGCTGTACGGTTGGCGACAAGGTGGTGGATTATTGTGTGTTGAAAATGAGAGAAAAAGTGTTATACTAGACAGAAAAAACAAACAGAGCTAAAAGAATTATACAAGACCCAAAATATGAAATGTCAAAGCCGAAATATTTTAAAATAAAATGAAAAAGATGGCGCTCTTAAGTTTCCGTTCATCAAATTGAAAATTGCTAACCGTGAGTAGTGACGTGTAAATGAATTGCCAAAACCACGTTTGGATTTATTCGCAACTCGTCCGTATGGCAGGCATTTCCCACAGCGTTTGTTTAATTTAGAAAGGGATGTGAGGGTTTTTGATGGTTCCCAGAAATCATTTTACGCAGATAAGTTGCCTTGTCGCATTGGGAGGGTAACGACAAGCAGTCAAGTCAGTAAGTGCGCATATCATTCTGGCATTGAATGAATACCTACCCCGGTACCTTTACCGGTATTTCAGAGAAAACAAATTATTTGGTTGTTGCTTGAAGTTTTGTAAAAATCGCATTAGTGAGAATTTAGTCTACTAATGTCTGAATTTATATCAATTTGCTATTTATTGCTACCATGCAGTGCAGCTGTTAAATAAAAACTGAAAGAATACAGAAATCTGGAAATTATTGAATCATACAGCAGTACGGTACCATATTACAAGAACTGACTAGAAATCAGTGGCAACATTTGCTCTTACACAATTCTGTCAGCTCAAATTTCTCGGTTTTCTACTAGCTTCACAGGCACAGAGGTCTCAATTTAAATTACAGAATTCTGGAATTCATGGAACTAGCCTAGGCCTATAATTTATGATTGTTCATTTCTGCTACAATGTGCAATTTGGTGGTATCAGAAATAAAGCATTACTGCATTATATATGGTAGGATAGTGCTTTATTTCAATATTAACATATATCACTGGAAATCATTATGTATTGTGCTTATTTATATTTCCTTCTGTTTTGAGATGCATTTTCATTTTTCTGTTTCAAACTGTGTTTTGTGTTTCACACCGTCTTCAGTAAGTAGTTAGAATCCACACTGATTTTTGATAACTATATTTTACATATATATTTATCATAACATTTTTGGCTCACCAAATTTGTGGAACCCCACCAAATTCGTTGGGGAGTTCTTTATCAAAAATGAGTATTTTACATCATTTTTTAAAAACTATTATAGTTCGTAAATTTGGCATTTAATTAATGGAATCATTCTACATTCTCAACCTTGTCATAGAATTAAAATCATTATGAAAAACATGTTTAGCAGAACAGAATTTGTGTCATTTGATCAGAAACACTTTCTGCTGTTTCATAGTATAGTGTACTCAGAATGGACTCCTAGTTTCCTATTTCCTGGATTAACTAATTAGGTGACCTACTTATTCATTGTTAATAAAAAAGACTAGTTGAGTATTAGGTTCATATTCATAAGTCATGTAACCAGGATATCCACATCCTTGAATGATGGGGTCTATCATTGCTGTAGCGTCAATATGTTCTGTTGAGCATGTATATCATTTGTGGGTGTGGTGAACTAGTGAGTAAAGTGTTAGAGTTGATAACTCAAATTTTGGTCTCAAATCTCATGCCCCCCACCCCATTGTGTAATAAATTAGCTGGATAAGGCCGAACCGAAAAAAAGTCCTGTACTTCTAATGCAGTGGCTTCTTACCTAGCAGTGGCCTCATTTGCAGAGTCTTGGGGGCTCCCGAAGTATGCGACCAACATGGCGGACATCGGAATGTAATATGTGTACTAGGTTAGTGTTAGGCCATAATTTTAGGTATAAATACTACAGGAGGCTCTTGGCTAGTCTTCGAACTGATAATAGGACTAAAATAAGGAAAATTGGAAAAAATTTATCGCCTAACCCTAACCTGTTACCCATGTTACGTTCCGATGTCCGCCATCTTGGTTTGCATACTTCGGGAGCACCGAGTCTTGTTCGGAGAGAAAATACTCATGAATATGTAATACAAAAATAGTATGTTTCTACCCCCCCCCCCCCCCCCCCCCCCGCACCTTTTTCATACTATTATTATATCATGTTGTACTTACAGTTTATATCAGTCCCACATTATATAATATATATTACTCGGATCAACATGAGACTCCTGACTTGTATATTATTTTTCACATCGGCAATTTGTTGCAATGCACTGTACTTTAAACTACCTGTTAACACTGAAAAATGCTTGAAAGAAGAAGTTCATAAAGATGTTCTTGTAAAAGGAGAATATGAAGTTCATCCAGTATCTGGAGTGAAAGTTCATCTCCTGGTAAATAATTTGAATATATTCAATATAAATTGAATTGACTTTAATTGTTTTTGTACAATGTACGTCTATGTTAAGAATTCTTTCACGCCCATTAAGAGGGATTGCTTCCATAAACCTAGCAAAAAGGTTGAAAATATCACATGAATTTATAGTCATTTATGAGCTTTTGATTGAAAAAATGATCCTCAAAATGAGGATTGCTCGATTAATGATGACAAATGCACAATCATACAATAACCACTTGTGAAGACAGAATTATTGTTATTTTAGGATAGTTACATAAAATAATGTTAATATATAATGGCAAAAGTAAGGAAATTATAATAGAAAAAAAATCTGGGTTGGATATGTAGCAGAATGCAAGTTTTGTAACAATAACATCACTTTGTAGTGACCCATTGGTGCAAAATATTTTTATCATGAAGTTCATATTCAACGTATTATTCTCTGATCCACATCAGCACGTCAATTTACTTGCATAAAATATCGAGTTTTATATAAGAGAAGAACAAACTTCTTTATGATTGGACCTCAAATCTTGTACTATCTTTCATATTGAATTATATTCTTATACTAGGTGACTGATTCTAATGGACATATATTGTATCAAAAAGAAGATGCCGCCGATGGCAAATTTGCGTTCACAACAGATGATTATGACATGTTCCAGATCTGCTACAAGAGTAGCTCAGAAGTCCAGGGTAAGTTCAATGTATCCATTTCGTTGTATACAATTTATTAATGAGATATTTCCAAACTTATTTGCAACCATCCAACAGTGGTATGAGCACTAGTGTCATTATTTTGTTGATTCTGAAACTTTTTTTGATTTGAAAATGGTATTGCAGGTATGAAGTTTTAATAGTAGTTTGTGAATAATGTTTTAATCATAAAAGATCTTTAGTTGATAACAATGGAATATTTTTTGATTTAGGTCGATTACCTGATCAGGATATCAGAATAATTGTAAAGAGAGGTGTCGAAGCAAAGAATTATGAAGACGTGAGATTTTCTCTTAAAATAAAATGTTCAATATTTTAAATTACAGATGATGATCGCAGAGACTGTATTTTTCAACCTGGACATTAGATATTCTCTTAATTGTGAAATAATCAAATTTAATTATGAAGCTATGCATTTCTTTATTTTGTGACCCAAAAATAACTTTGGAAGCAATCATACAGTATTGAGATGATTCAAATTAATTATATTCAGAACTACGGTAGACTCTTTCTAGACGAATTCTTGAAACTTCCAAATTTTATCTTTTTAAACTTTCTTATTAACAAATACCGTACTATCTTTTATACCAGATTGCAAAGACAGAGAAACTGAAACCATTGGAAGTTGAACTCAGGAGACTTGAAGATCTTTCAGAATCTATCGTCAATGCTTTTGCTTACATGAAAAAACGTGAAGAAGAAATGAGAGACACAAATGGTAAATGAGATGTACCAGAATAATTCTAATATCTGTAACTTGACTATAAAGGCAATTCAGCCTAAGCCGAAAAATGACATAAATAAAATGCCATATTCAAGTTATCATCTTGTATCCAAAATAGTCGTTGTTTCTATATAAATAAAAACTACCGTATTTATTGTCACTTGCATCACTGACTACTTCAACAATTCTATAGAAAATAAAAAACATTGGTATAAAAGTGTAGTCTCAAACATTTTAAGCCAGGCTGTGCCCTTATTTTAAAATTTGTCAAGTCTCGTGCCCCACCTCAAAAATAAATAGCTAACAATAAGCTACAAAAAACAGACAGTAACGCGAAAGTATGTTTCAGTCAAAAAGCACTTTGAAAATACGGTACATAGATGGAATGTAAAAATTGAAATAAATCAAAAGTTCTGCGGTGCTCCAGAAGTATGCGCACCAAGATGTCGCACAACCTGAATCCTAACCGGTACACATACTATCTTCAGGTTGTGCGCCATCCTGGTGCGCATACTTCTGGAGGTCCAGTTCTGCCATGTGAATATCCAAAATAAGGCGGGCAAGAGCAAATTTAACAAATATTTTTACTTTTAATTAGCTTCACACCCCGTCAAAAAATTGTCTACTCGCCCCATCGTTTGAAAACCACTGGTGTAGAAACTGTAGATGTTTTCACAAAACCAGAAACGTATATTCCACATACTTCTATTCTTTATAATTTTTTTCAGAATCAACAAACTCGAGGGTACTTTACTTCAGCATCTTCTCAATGCTCTGTTTGGTTGGACTTGCAACATGGCAGGTTCTTTACCTCAGAAAATTCTTCAAGTCAAAGAAACTTATTGAGTAGTCTGTCATATCCTTCACAGATCTAATGATATTACTGGATCATGCAGTGGCAATGGATAGGTCTGAAGCAACTACCATCCTCGTGCCATGCATGATTCAGCAATATTATCAGTGTGAGCTGTGTAACTTAAACACAAAAGACTTAACAAAATTAGAATATTTTTAAAAGAATATTAGAATGTTTTTTAAACTATTATTTGGTGAAAGACTGCTAAGTTTAATATTAATGGATGTATGCTGATAGTCCCTTTTGAGATTCACATGGAGGCATGTACTGCAAGTGTGTTTTCACTTCATGACATTGTTTGTGCAATTATGAAATGCATTAACACCTTCGCTAGTTCATAGCTTCATTTATTTGGGGTTGCTTTTCTTTCTTTAATCTTTCTGAAAATGTATAATGGGTATGTTTTTTCTTGAGCATATAGGAAAGCTCATTTCACCATTCTGATTAAGAGCATAATATTATTGTATGATTTCACAAATGGCACTTCTGGAAAACTAGCAGTCAGATGGTACTCCTAAGCTATGCTTTGTGTTTCGAGAGATTTTTTAGTTATTTTCCTTTGCATACATCGTGGGTGAAGCTTTTTGAAATGCATATGCCTTGAAAATTTTCAGCAGAGTATTTGAACTGATTAAGATTTCATTCAACTAATTTCTGGTGACAAATCAAACAGTTTTATTAATTTATAAAGCAATCAAAGTGTTGGTGTTTTGTATAGGAATGTTTCAATATTTGCATTGTTTATTCTACAGAAATATTGTGTCACATTTTGACTTAGTGCAGAACTTTTTTCCAGAAGTCTTTATTGTTCCCAAAGTAATCAGATGGGCTACATACACTGCTAGTGCTAATACTTTGAGAATTTTATATGTGCTGGTTGCCAAAATTGAATTTGTGGACATGGATTGATGTAATTATTGAATCTGATTCATTTATAAACTTAGCATATACGAGTATTTTCTAGTGGAAGAATGGAATATCATTTGTAAATTCTACAGTCTGCTATCAGTTTCTAGTTTTAAGGTTTTGTGCATGTAATATTTCTTTTTTCGTAAGCACTTTAAGCAGAGGAGGAAAACATTTTGATGAATTTGTTGCAATGTTGGTGGTAATTGAAGTGTTGTGTGTGTAGGCTGGGGGCCTGGGGATTAGAAAATATTGCGCTGTAGCCTGTATATCCCAATCAATGCATTGTGATAAATTACTTCTTCACAATTTTTCTGCAATAGTTACAGTAAAAATTTTATTATAACTCTTTTGGAATATGAATTTGAGACTTCTGATGGGGGTAATTAAAGTCAAAATTTTCAACTACGCTAAAAAATACTTTTAAATTAATTGACAAACAAAGACTGGTTGCAACTTACTCCAAAATTTTTTAGTAAAAATTCGGCTGCATTTCGTATTTTCTTCTACCTGGAGTTGACCTTTTGACCACAAGTCTTCTGTTTTTTGAAGTAAATGATTGTGATGCTGGAACAGATTAGTGCTGCTGTTTGATGTAGGCATGAGTAACATAGCCTTGGTGTGGACTGCTAGAATCGGGGTCAGATTATCGGCTGTCAGGCGTATTCTTGTAGGCCTGCAGATATATAACCTTAATTGAATGTCTAGGCGTCTATGTCCAAAGTCCTTGTTATTGACGTAGTGAGCCTTCTGATAAATGTGCCGAAGCGGAGATAGTGACGAGTAACCACATTGATTAATTGTTACCACGAAGATAGACAAGCCGGCGTCGCAAATTCGACAAAGTAGAGATAGAGACGCGATAGATGAAAGGCTGCAAATTGCAGAGTAAATCTGTCCAAATGAGTTACAGTTCTCGGCGAATTGATGCCAAACATTACGCTCGCGTCATGGATCCTGGAAAATGCACACGTTTGGCGGAACGTGTGTAGTTTGGTTTTGCTAAAGACAAGTTTTCCACGTATGAGGAGCTTTTAAAGCGCAAATTAGTTCAGCACCTCAAAGGGTACTCGGCAGAGAGTTTTGAGTCATGATTACCATTTCCGCATAAGACCCTTCCCGCGAAACAGCTTTCTTCGACAATCGCTCATCTAGGTATTAGTATTTATTTACGAATAAAACATACTAATATATCCCACGCTTTGTGGGTTGTTTGTGTTTTTTGTTCCTGTATTATGATTCTAATTTACTCAAACAAGGTATTGTTGTGATTATGTACTCATATGACCCGATCAATTTTTCAGATCTACTTTAAAAATCCTGATGGAAAAATGTCGAAGGCGTCGATATCAGGATTTAGTTTTATTCAAGTTTCTTGATCCAAAAAATGGCAGGGTTGCTGCCTCAAAAGCATTGCGTGGTTTGTGCAACAGCCCAGATAGCACAACTACGTCGGAACAACCATGGCCGAACGTTGTTCGAACCACCGGCCCAATAATGGCGAACAACCATGTTCCAGCGAAGATTTGGCCGCTGGGCCAACGTCGGTCCTTTCGTTGTAATGCAACGGTGGCAAACGGTCGGGCCAACGTAGGCGATACGTTGTAACACAATCGTGAAATATGGCCGGTCCAACGTGGGCGATACGTTGTAACACAATCGTGACATATGGCCGGGCCTACGTAGGTGACACGCTGTAATACAATCGTGGCACATGGTCGGGCCAAGTTAGGCGATGTGTTGTACAGACAGGGTATGGATCTATACTACATAGAAATTTCCCACTAATCTAACATTATTTATATAATAAAAAACAAAAGAGAAACAAAATGTCTTTATTTTACAAATATGTATACATGTAATAAAATTAATCGGAGTTCGTTGCCAGATCATCCAGAGCTGAAAAATATAAAAATTCTGTGTCAAATCGCAGTATTAGCAAATTACAGCACCAGAGTTCAAAGCCTAGTCTGAACGACTGCATCCCAACAAATTTTCAGAGTAGGAATCTTAAGCCAAGTTTCTGTAGTCGAAAATGTGTGAGTGAAGCTTACATTGACAAGACAATAATAATTGAGAAATACAGAAATTCTTGATTCCGCAAGGGGGGCGTAGACAATGTTTTAAGGGGAATATCTGTTGGAGGGAATAATGATGATTTGAGATTTTATCTGACTAAAATGTCTTCAAATATTCCTTGTTGAAATTCATCTATCTTATTAGAAACATCATGCACCATGATTAGTCTATTTGTTCAATTGATTTACAATAAATTTATTTGTAACTTCATCATTTGCTGTTGTGCTAGGGGGGGATGATAATGTAAAAAGTACTGTAAGGGAGCGATGATACAAATAAGTTCGAAAACCACTGTTCGCCATTATGCACCAAACTCTGGCAACATTGGATTGGCAATTTGGCACTTGACTCTAACCATAATCAGCTTGGCGATATCTCCTTAATAAATATATTTTTCTATACTGTTCACTTTTGTATACAAAATCTACATTCAATTTCTTTACTGTTCACAGTTAGTTACAAAATCATTATTCAATTTGACAATCATAATGATAAAAATGAATGGTGTGGCAACTGGCAAGTACATTTTGTTTACTACCAAACTTATCTAAATTTTCTCGCCTGTTTTTATTTTATTATATCTCTGTTGTTGCTGTGTGTGTGTAACTTAATTTAATTCATGAACACGATAGGCATCTTTTTGGCAAAACCTTATATTCTTTACGCTTCAATCTTAATTAAGGTTTTGTTTTCACTCCAGATTGTCATATTCTATTTAATCATATTTTGTTCATTTCCCGTATGAATTATCTTAAGCTGATTTGGAGTCAAAATAATCTTATACTTATAAAATAGAAGAGGGTAGAGCAGAGAAAGATGGTGGTACAATATGATAAACATATTACATACCGGTACCTTTAATAGCAGAAACTAAGGGCGTCCCACTCACTTCTTCTTAACCACCGCGTCCTGCACAGTTGAAAGAGCGGGAGAGTAAATTTGTTATACCTGAGCTCATGATTCTCCAATCCAGTCTTTCTCGGAGCAACCTCCAAGACTTGACAAGTATCTTATCTGGAATGAGTAAATAAGCACAATTATAAGAATACATCTAATGAAAAGGTTTCCATCCGTTGCAAAAGCTCTATGTTAAATTATTGCGAGTATCTACTCTAAAATATACACATATGTGTTTTGTCCACATCCCATTCGTATAAAAGTGAACAATTTTAATATTGCAATCAGATCGTATTTAGACATTAAAATAATCTTCCTCGAACACGAAGCGAAAATATGGGGCATATTGTATTTCATACATAAATTCGAAGCGATTCATGCAGTCAAAAACAAAACAACAAAAAATAAAAGGCACTCAATAAGATGAGACCCAGCAAAGGTATTTTCACCTATTTTACTTTCATGTTCTGTTTAGTTTTCCAATTAATTATGGAGTAATCTGCAATATTTTAACATTGTACTAAAACTAAACAAATATTCTGAATCTCAGAGAATTTTACATCGTGGTCTTCATACGATGGCATGTGCACGGTCAGCGAACTCTTAAATTAATTTTGCTTGACGGCTGGGGTAAAAAGGTTGGGAACCACTGAACTAAACAGTTAAGTACCAGTACAACCACGTTACACTAATGCCCCGCAAACTTACAGTCAATTTCCACCAGAATGATTGAATAGAATAAATTGATTTTTAATGTTTTCTCGTTGTGGGGTCGCAAGTATCTGTAGTCTGTGATTTTACAAAAATTTGGGTCGCGGAAAAAAAAGTTTGGGAACCACCGCCGTAAAGTGTATGTAATCAGCCTATAAAAGTATTCAACTTACGAGCCATTTTTTCATCCTTGAATGTTTTCTGGATCAAAATGTAATCAGACAATGGATTGACAATGAATTTCATCAATTCCTGTATGTCCGAGTCCACACTATAATCAGTGGAAAGTTGCAGATGCCGTAGCTTGTAGCATAAGAGTTTCTACCGCCTGTCCCAACAATTTTTCCATGGACTGGATTGGAGTATGACTTGATCTCTGAAAATCAAGTTAGTGTTACACAATATATAGTACATGATTGTCTTTCAGATGATAAACGTGAACTAATGGCCTATACTAATTGCCAGAATATAAATTTTTCATTAATATTAATTACCATATTTTCCGGCAAATAAGTCTACCTGTCGAATAAGACGAGGCCTGTTTTTAAGCCTGAAAAAATGGGTTTTTGCATATAACCGGCCGATAAGTCGGGGGTAGTAAAATCGCATCAACGTCGGGAATCTCAAATTACCATGCAATGCCTTTCGAGCGGTCGCCACGTTTGCGCATTGGTTAAAATAGCCTATGACTTTTTTTTGTAGCGTAATATTCAGTCCATATATGATAATGCAAATATGATAATCGCAGCATTGAAATTTCAGATTCCCAGCACGAGAATGTCGATTTAATTAAACTAACCTGATGAGGACGTCGGGGATGCTATCGCCGAAGGAATTTTATTGTCCGGATTCAATGATAGGGCAACAAAAAAATGAAAATGATCATACTCGCCTAATAAGACGCCCCCCCCCCCAAAATCAGGCTAAAAATTTGGGTCTAGAAAAGCGACTTATTCGCCGGAAAATACGGTATTAACCACATGTTGTACTAGGTAATTATTCAACTGATATATCTAGCTATTGTGCAATATTTTATGGCACAGATATGCAAGGAGCTACTATCAAACTATAAGACAAAAACACCTGTTTTGGGCATTGTCCGCATTGAAACATTTAGATGCTTGAAATGACACAGTGTATGATTGCGTGAAAGAGGGAATTGAAGCAGGTGAATTTTCCAGTCCATTGTCATAGGGCCTATTATAAAAATGGTATATATCATTTAAACTTACAATGGTAATATTGACACTTGACAGAATATCTAATCGGTAATAATTATTTAGAACCGGAAAAAAATGGATATTACACAAAATATGTCCAAATATTTGTAAAGGATGTGTCGTACAATACCGATACTTCATGATTTTAGAGTCGCTGGGCATTGCACAGTTGCATGCACATTTGGCAGTCATTGTACAGAGATGGGCTTCCCCCAAATCGCCCGAATCTTTTTTGCTAGCGGTCTACTTTCCAATTCACTTTAAAATATAATAACACTTAATTAAGGTTGGTTGGGTAAGCTTACATAGCGTACATACTGAAAATAAATCATATTAATATATATGATTACCCAATATAATTCTATTGAATTTTAAAACAAAATAGATATTATTCAAAATCAGTAATTTATTTCTCAACAAAGCTGAAAATATGAACGAGAGCAGGATTGGGCAAAGTTCTCGGACCACGTGCAAAAATTTTGCGCACCTAGACTGGCGGGCCATGTCGCATCTCGCATGTGTGGCGTAAAAAGTTATACTTTAGAAACAAACAAAAAGGGAAAACAATAATCCTTGAGCTATTTTTTTACCCAAAAACATCAAATTTTAGTTTCAGTTTGATTGTGGCAATTGTTAAAACATATTTTAGATTTCAGCCAATTGAGATCTGTATTTAGATTTGTTGAAATTCATCAGACAGAAGGTTCACAAATGTACAACTAGTCTATTCAGATTACTGGATTAAGTCGTTCAACAGGTTGGATCTGGGCTGCGGAAATGTTTGCACTTAGACAAATAAAGTAAATATAAAAAATCATATCCAGGGATGAAGGACCAATACCGGTACCGGTATCGGTACTCGATAACGAATACTGGTAAATAAGAGATGGCAACCTCAGGAAGTTTAACAAAAAAATGTCAAAAGATTAAGTACGGTAACGTACGGTACGGGTACCTCATCTCGTTCTGTCGTTACCGGTACCTACGGTGTCCAGGGATAAATATGTAACTTTTACCGGTATCTACCATAGGTACCGGTACTCGATAACGAATACAGGTAAATGAGAGATGGCAACCTAAAAAAGTTTAACAAAAAAATGCCAAAAGACCAAGTACGGTACCGTACCTCATCTCGTTCTGTCGTTACCGGTACCTACGGTGTCCAGTGATAAATATGTAACTTTTACCGGTATGGTACCCTATCACCCTTCTGAACCGTGACCTGACAACGCACTTAGGGTACCGGTACCATGAGATTAACTTACACGGTTACAACTAGGCTATCTCTACTTTCGCCATTTTACTATGAAAGCATTAAAAGTTCAATGTCACTGTCCCATGCACGGCAAAAACCTCGTAACAGGCTATCGATTACGAGTACCGCCAAAATGAATGGCGACCTCATGAGCTATATTCGAATCGCGCGCCCTCTTCTTAGCATAATGGCGTGTTTCGTTGAAGGCCAATCATGGCCTTACCATGGTAAATGGTTGTAAAACCGCGTACAACGGTTGCCGGCGGATTATAACGTTGGCCCAACGTAGTTGTGCTATCTGGGAGGGCAATTCCTGGTTACTTACAACTGATTTGTGATGGCGTGGGTTCGTCTCATTATACCCAGTATTCGAAAGAAAAAGACGCAGAATACTGGCGTAGATTGTAGAATCTGCTTTCCAGAGATAAGAATGTTGTTTCCAGGACATATGAACAAATACTGTGAGACAGAGGAAGTTGATCTTCCACATTATTCCGAAATAGGATCCCGTTAAAACTAGTAAATCGTATGAATACCCCAGTCAGATTTCCAGTCCAGATCCGCCGGAGAAAGCAATATTTAGGCAGTTAATTGTCGTTGTTGATCAAAATCAGCTTTATTTATATATTAGCTGTGGCGGCTAATTCTTGCGATCCCTGATCTCTCAATAAACCATTATTGAATAAGAACATGTGGATCGTTAAATTTTCATCAATCAAAGACGAACGAAGTTGTTAGAAGTTTATTACAGCTAAATATCTAACCAATGACATTAAACAACATTTTTGTCCGAAGATCGTATTCGATAGCACGCTCCAATGCACATACTTGACGAGACGAAAACGAGCGGATGTGTGCTGCTTTCAAGGCGTAGCACGAATGGTGTTCGTGCCTGCTTTGACAGTTGTTGTCGATTTTAATGATATTTTTGAAAGTTGGGGTAAAAAGAAATCGGTAAAAGGTAAGGTGAATACTATTGTTGTATATCACACCCGGGCATCGCACTGTTAAGTACATGTGGGAAAGCCAGCCTTTGTCAAATACTACTAAGTTATTAATTCAGTACGGTACGTAGTTGCCCATTTGCCGAAATTACATATTTACTTACCCGTTATGGTTTCAAATAGTTCATGCACCTCCAGTTAGATTTTTTTAATCAGTGAGGATATATACTCATTGTTGATTGCTGCTCATTGTAACATACTATTACGCATTCACTTTTATTTGCGTATTGAATCAAAGTGTTAACAAGTTCACCTAACATTTCACTCATACCGGTCTATATTGTATAGTCTGATTTCTCAAGTATTTTGAGCCACGAATGCTTGTAATTTTCTGACTAAACCCTTTTATTAGTTGGTTTATATACCAAATTCAGTAAAATATTTTTTAAATAAAACATGAGATATTGGATTTATTAGCTTTTCCATTCTGAATCATATAGACTGCTTTATTTATTCTTAACGAAAATTAATAAATCTCCTCTCTTTCTTCAGATGTGAAAGTTGTGGACAAACCTGTCTAAGCATTGTGAGACTCTTGCAGCACAAGAGGCAATAGCAGAAATAGTAAGTATATCAATCAAGAAATTAAGCCGACATAAAGCAAAACTTTCAACTATTCGTCTAATCTCAATTTCCTATTATTTATTCACAGGACAACTATAGCAGACGGGGAGATATCAGAAGTCTGGCGACATATCAGTGACAGTGTGATTCCAAGAAATATAATGCAATTGAAAATAGAAATTTGCAATAGAAAAACAACCTATGGAGGCATGCAAAGACATTTGACCCTCCGGTAGAGTTGTGTATGGCCCCCACATCCTGCAGGGCTTGAGGAAAATAACTAAAAATTCCAAAGCGTAAGATTGCTTAAGCGGTCTTATTTGTAAAAAGGCACAAAACACGCCAGACATACTTAAAACAGCTTTGGAAATGAGGATTACGGGTACCTCACTGCACCTGTGTTATATTTGGTTCATCAACTTTTGGTAGTACTATAGAAGAAATTCCGGAAGGGATATAATCATCATTCATGATAAAATACTATCATATATTTTTTGAACAACTTCAATCTAGACCAGGGATCTCAAACTCGCGGCCCCAGAGAACTTCCAGTGCGGCCCTCGATTAACAATAATTGTAATAGTATTTTGGAAGTTTTTTTTTTTTATCTAAATGTAATAGATTTTTCAAACCTTTTAAAGTGAAATTGATTATTCACACAGAAAACAATTTACTGAAAGTAGTTTTGGAATATTGATTTTTTTGTCCACATTTTGACCCAATTAAGAATACACATCAAGCTAGCAAAAGAATACTTGAATAAAACACTTGAGTAATTAAATTAAACGCAAAGTACATGAAGAAGGTGGCATTTTCGAAGAAAATGGGAGTTGTAACATTTCTGCTCTTCACAAAATTCTGAAGCACATTGTTTAATTTGTCATATTTCCATCAATACAATCAAAAAACACAATAAGCTCAGCAGTCAATATGACAAATTCGAAGACCAACTTCGAACAGAAAATTTCCATGTGTTTGTATATTAATATAATTATACAACGACTTAGTTACTAAAAATCAATATCAATAATAATTCAAGCAATCCTATGCCACGCAATGTAGTGCGAAATGTCTTGTCGAAAAAATCTGTCATTTGTTTTTTTACTGATCTATACATGAAATGATAAAAGTAACTTTTTTGCATTACTGGAATTAATTAAACATTCGTAAAGATCCAGATAAACCCATGATCATGTGGCCTCGTTAGTTAGAGTTGGTACTATAAAATCATTTCAGACTGGCCTTAGTATGCTGGTGACACAAAAAAGATGCCAAACGCCAGGACAAATGTAATTATTAAAACATTGAGTTTATACTGTAGTATTTTTGTTAATTTTAGGTTCATATATTTAGATTAAGTTATTTTGGGTGTATGTATCATTCTTTCCTTATTCAAAGCTTGTTCAAAAATGATTTTGATGGTTGTACATAGAATTTTACGATTTTTTATAATAAATACTATAACTTGCAAATGTTGCAATAATAGTGGAATGCAAATATTAATATGTAATTGCATTTGAAATTGAAGAAAATAATAAAACTTAATCCAACTGTTTAGTTGCATCACAATATATGTCACAAACTTAAACTATCTTAAAAATATCTTTTAAGTATACATTATCAAAAACTGTTTGCGGCTCTTTTCACAATTTTCAAAATGCAATGCGGCTCTCGAAAACCCATGAGTTTGACACCACTGATCTATTCTAGACGATTCAAGCATTGCTTTGGGAGATTATATCACTTCAATTAAATTGAAATAATCTCGCTATATTAAATACAAAATCGTTGCTATCATAAAGGTAAACCAATTCAGCCACTCGAAATATATTGGCCTTCACAAAGCAATGGAGGCAAAATTGAGAGTTCATGAGCTATGAACATTTGTCTTTTTCTTTGTCTTGAACTTTCCATACTCCACAGCCCCTATTAATTTTTTTTAATTTTAATTACCATGTGATGGTCATACATATCTTTAACTTGTATTTTCTGTCATGATGTATTATCTCAATGTGCCAAACTATTAATTAGTGTGCATATTTTGCTTCCAGATGACATAAATGTATTGTCATGTTTATTACCTCAGCTTGGAGTATTGACAAGAAAAAGGTGCCAGTAAATTAGGTAAAAAAAATTTCAACTCATTGTTATAATCAGAATTCACAATCAATAGGAATTATAAACAGCCAACAATCAGTAAGAATTATATGCGAAATCCCTCAGAATAAATTTGTCTAAAATCGGAGGAAGGCAAAAAATATAGGTAGTTTCCATCCACACAAGCATTTCAAGGAGACTTGCTCGAGCCAAGCTAAATGAGCATCGTCAGGTGATCGGTAAGGCTGCAAGTTGAATTCAGCCCTGCAACCTCCTGCATAGAAGATAATATTAATTAGTGGGCTATGAGCTAAATTCCTAAATTTAAACAAACCTCTATGATGCATTATGTACCAGCAATGTTACCTACGATTAACTGAATATGTAATATGTCTAATAAATTCACCTACAAAAGCAAGTTCGATAGGTGCAAACTTTGTGTTATGGAATTGTATCGCAGCACAGTTTTGTATGACACCCTCTTTAAATGAAATTTCAATGATTAAGCGCAAACATTAAAATTACTAACTTTGAACTTTGTCATTATCTGCAAAATGTTCCACACAAATCTTTCCGCTATCGCGTTTGTAATCTTCTCTGATAAAAAAAAACGTCTATGATGTCCAGAATTGCTCTTTACAGCTTGCCTGTTATTCCAGCTTTCCAAGTAAGCAAAACTTTTTAGATATAGAGATTATTTTGTTTCGTTACAGGCGCAAAAAGGCAGGTACTACACGTAAAAAAGACGCCGAGTAGCAAAAGCGAGCGGAAAACGGACGCGAAAGGCGACGAGAAATATGTGCATTGGAGCGTATCATGAAATACAATGTTTTGCCTGTAGTCTTATGGAGTGACGTCAGAGTTGCCTATCATGTTGTTTAATGTCATTGATCTAACCAAATTTTGCTGTTTTTTTTTCAAGTGCAACACTTTTTTTATGTATTTATGTATGTTTAATTGCCTCAAAAATGTAACAATATCTGCATAATAAAAAAAACGGTATAACAGAGACGGGTCACATGTTCAAGACCTTACTGGCCTAAGACACGATGTGCGACTCGCACCCCAACAATAACTGCAGTTTAGGACTGCTGCGTTTGGGGGAGTTGACTTTGATGATCGTCTCTCTCTCTCTTTTATAGCAGGTCAACAGACATGACATATACAAAGTACAATACACAGAACAAAAAGGTACGGCACGACAACGACGGTATGTACAAAAGCCAGTTTGTGGCACGTTCATGTCCCAGGTTATGGTGTGAAAGGATGGGAATAGGGTATAAATCGCATTTTTGTGTGTTTTTACAATATATATTACGAAACAAGTAAAAATTTGTTCGAGACTTGGAACTTGCCAGAAAACATATTATTCTGTTTGAGTTGTCTATTGATACCTTCAGCAAACGCGGTGGAGGCTTTTTAGTAAGGGTAATAATGCGCAACATTTGTGTCGTTATATTTAGGGACAGCTTGCTTGGTTTTTATAGCGTCTATCTACATAGTTTACCCATGAATATGTATACTTAACAAATACCATACAAGTCGTACGAAAGTACATTCCTCATATTTGGTTATTATGTGTTTTCTCATTTTAAATTGCGTTCAAAGTATTGCCCGATTCTGGACTGGCAACGAGACGAGAGGCCGTGGTTCACTCGTTAGTCGTTGGGTTCACCCAATGGTTTGTCATTGATTCACCATATGATTAAGTCGTCTCGTTCCTCTCCCCCATGATAAATATGGTAAACCTATCACATCCCATGTCGCACGCGGTTTAAAAAATTTACGTATATTTGCAATCTGCCGTCAAAAATCTGACGATTTGTGAACATATTGGTCCGCATGGGATACAGTGAGCAAATCGTTACAAGTTTCGGTCGGCGTTGTGTTGCCGTTGGGTACAGGTGCTAGAGAGTCAACGTCGACGGTTTGCTAATGAGTGGACACAAGTGGATTGACCGCCAGGAAAGGGAAGAAGACGAAGATGAAACTGACCCTGTCGACTCAATGATAGAAAAAACTGGCTGCTCAGAAGAACACCACAATGTTCAAGTATGTTCCTCATTAGAATATAGCTTTCTCATATTGTAAGTTACCGTACCGGTACCATTAACAGTTGAAAACTTGATTGCTCCGTCATTTACTACGTTTACATGGTCACGATAATCGTTTTATCAAAAAACGTTCCCACATCGTATTTCGGACAATCGAACGCCAAAATATGTCTCGTGTTTACATGGACACCATTGAATTTCGATCCGGTTTAAAATCGTTGGCATCGTACTTGGAGTTGAAAACAGTTGCCAGTTTCATCTTCCACGGCTGCTTTTAAATTCGGTTTAACTGCTGAAAATGAATTCATTTTTTGCAAAATGTTTTTAATTTTCCAAGTTGACTATCTTGTACGTGTTTATTAGTTTCTCATTCATACGAAACAGAGCAAAGATACAAATTTCGCGAATATTCTGCTAGTTCTTCATATCTTTTATCTGACATATTCCGAAATAATAGTACATATCAACTACAAATGCTGGGCGATTTTCAACGCTTTACTTCACTACAGCAACGTTTCCCAAGCAATCTGGGATTATTGCTTTGGTCACTAACTTTATCTATTCTACCATGATGCTCATTTATATACAGATTATAAACCATATTAAAGAGTTCAAAAATGGGCGTGCAGAAGTTTTGCACAACTGTTATAGTCTATCTGCAGAAATTTATTCCAATTGTCCCTCTGCAGTCATTCTATTAAGTTGATGTGCACCCCCACACTCTGATCAGACCATGCCACAACACAATGGTTTTGATTTTATTACTGTGCAATGCAATATATGTAATAAAACAACAACATTGGATCCACAGAGCTAATCGTTTCAGTTTCTCATGCAGATGATAAACGAATTTTTGATGCTTCAACTCGAACTGCTTTTTACAATCGGTAACCTTGTTGTCACACAATCATCCATATTTACTCCTCAGACCCCTAAAACAAAGTTTACAATTAGATCTCCAGATTACGTGTGGCAGTAGGAGCGGGGTGTATTTTAAACATATTACTTCCGGCTTTTTTACAAAGCAGTTGGTTACAGTCGAGGGAGTAAATTTTTTTTTAAGGGAATTGCCTTATATATACGCCTAAGCGAAACATAAGCTTTTACCTTGTTTTTTTGAAAGCTGAGACACACATGCAAAGAGTATCGTCCCCATTTGTTGCACAGTCTCTCTCATCAATTGCGCATGGGCTTCCATTTGCTTGTGCATCATTTTTTCTTCCCACTCCCTTTGTTTCTCGAAAAGGATTTTAAAGTCAACTGAAGGTCTTTTCCCTGCACAGTGGCATAAGAGACTTTCACATAACTAGGAAATGCCTAATTCCTAGTTAAACTTTTATAGAAATATAATTAAATAGGACTTATCTCAAATTGAAAGGGATGTACGAATACCACTTTCGTCGCTGATACCAACTAAAAATGCCGATACAGATACCAAACTTATACATTGAGTTACGTGCGCAAGATTTTTTTCCAATATCAAAATATCATTCTTTATTTAGTCGATATCGAAATATTGGCCGATATCAATGCATCAGTATCAGTACATCTCTCAATTAGGTAGCATGATGTTTTGGTTGAGACATATAATATACCGGTATACCAAATATTTATATAGACACAAACCAGATTCTGGATTCTCTCCATGATTGGATGAAGTATCAAAAGATGTCTCTGTAGTTGAAGCTGCATCTCCTTCAACATCTAAGCATAAGCAAAACAATTTTGAAAAGACAGTCGGCAATTTCCCATATTAATAAATTTGTGAGCTAAAATGACATTATTAGGGTGATAACAGAATAGGATTCTCATAGTAGCCCTCATAGTAGTATATTACTCATAGGAGGGCTTAATCATATGCCGAACCATAGCCTCTGGCTCATAGCCTCAAAAACATCAAAGAAAAATTGTTACCTAGTGATACAGCGTTTGTGATTCCAGTATCCACTCCCATATTTGTATAATCAACATCTGGGTGGTGGCCGAAGATTTCATCAAGCTCATCATAATAATAACATGTTATGTGAGCCTTCCCACCAACAGAATGCAGACGTACTATCTTGTTGAAAGTAGACCATAAGGCCTTCACTTTATAATGTATTTGTTGGAAACTACAAATGAAAAAAACATCTAGCTTTAGTAACCAGCCAATTGAAAAACTGAAAACATACTGCTAGTCAAGAATTTAACATAGTTCGTATCTAATATTATTTCAACAAAATCCAATTGCAAATGTCTAAAAATTAAGTAGAAATAACTTTTCAGAAATTACTAAAATATATGAATCAAAGAACTGAAACTGTATAACATAACGATTGTGCTTCCAAACCTTTTCTTGTATCCCTTCGCTGTCAACTGTTTCTCAACTTCTTTGTACAAAACTTCTGATCTAGACTCCTCTTGGTCAAGCAGAACAACCAGATTCATTTCTCGAACAATGCCAAGCATTGTTTTAACCGCGTTGTCTTCCCACTTAACTTTCAGATTTGACATAGACTCCATCTCACTCACGAACATAAACTGCACTACTACTTTTCTGCGATAAATATAAATCAGTAAACCAAATAAAGATTTGCTATGAATGGAATTTATTATGTCAATAAATTACATTTGGTAAATTTTCCAAATCAAGAACAGTACCGGTCAGATACCGGTACTGTATTTTTGACGTAGCCTATGAATATATCAGTATATATAGTCTATATATATATAGACTAACATGCCCTACCTTCTAAGTTAGAACGTAGGGCATGTAACGTTTGCTTTGCTAGCTGTGGTTGAAAAGCTCCACACATCCCTGCCCTGGCTGCCCATAGCCCTATTCTTGTCTCGTACTATTCCCTGACTCGTATCAGTTCTGCGTAGGCTACTTGATTTTACAGATAAAACATCCTACTGTCTGACTGTATCTTTTGCTAAATTTTATAATCCACGGAACTTGAACACTTACATATGTTTCAGCCATTTATGGCACTAGAATTCCGCTACGGTACTTTACTTAATATTTTATACCGGTATCCAGTTACGGCACCGTACCGGTACCGGTATTGCATTGTGCAGGACAGGCCGTTGTTGGTTCAGAAAGAAGTTTAACATATTTTCCGCAAGTAAAGAATTCTATCTAGCGTTACTGATGATTACTTCAAAAAGCTCAAACTCGCTTGCAATTGCAACGCTGTCGCGCTGCAAGCATTACCGGTACGGTACTGCATTAGGTCCACAGAAGCGCAGAGCAAGCGACCTAGAAAACGCTGAAGTAAAACCATCAGCGCGCCCCGTTCGCGCGTGTGAAGAAAGCATCGTGTTTGCAGATCTACCCTGTGCAATCGTGCTGGAATATCACGATGCAAACACGCTGAGTCATGATTGGCCATCCAACCGAAGTGTTTACATGAACACGATTCGCTCAAAATACGGTTTTGGCACGATAATCGTTGCCATGTAAACGCACTAATTGATGTTACGGTGCCTCAACAATTAAGAAAAAAGATACAATATAACCTAACGTCCTAGGTCAGGTTTGAAAGCCTATTTTTGTATATAGATATTTGTGAATTACTTTCTTACAAAAAAATCCAGCAATAGGAAAAAGATCCAAAATAAAAAATTATTGCTGTATTAAGCTTACCAATATCTTACCAGTTTAGTACAATTTTATACGAAAACATGTGAATATCTGTTAAAATCATGTAACTTGTTTGGTAGAAAATCGAGCAATGTAATGCTTATGGGATTAGTTGAATAATTTAATAGATATAGAATATCAGAATATAGACAAACAGACAAAGCTATCTTAATGTTGGCTTATCAAAAGTTACATGGTATAATTGTCCATAATAATCATAATCGAGGAACTGCACAAAAAGTCTTGGTAAAACAAACCAATTACTGAATCAATTATATGAAACGTTCTTGCTTTTAGAAGTGTTCGGCCTTTGCTATTATTTCAAGCGATTCTCTATTCTGTTATCTCATTTTCCAAATAGATACATCCATTTTTGATATGCCAGGAAATATTTTTTCTTCCCTAATATGTATTCAAATCTTTATTTTTTTTCTTATTTATATTTCCATGAATGTAACTGTGTCCCAGACTTCTTTTATTTCATTTCAGAGCATGGTGCTTGTGAGTGTTTATATGTCATCTTTTCTTATGCAGTATAAATATGAAAGAATGTTATTTCAGTTTCTGGTATGGTAATTGGTAAAGTGTTATTGTAATGATGTGGTTAGCCATATAATCAGCAATATGGTTATTTTCAGTTTAGGTTATAAAGAATTTATTATAAACTATTTTGTAACTGACATTTTACCACATCCAAACTTTTTTGTCCATGAGAGGTAAGACGAGAATATCGGTTGGAAACCGAAGACCTATCGATCGATAGTTAGGGGATCCCCCAAAACAGAAACTGCAGTTTCGATTCATCCGCTCTTGTAACTTGCGCACTGCGCATCGCACACACACACTCGGCGAGTTTCAAAATTCTCTCGCTTTACAAAAATCTAGATCACTATATCAATAATTAATTGATAACTCGCTAATTATACGACATAATTCGCCCAAAATCAATAGGCTTCTGGTCCGAGATAAGATGAATGCACATGCAAAATCTGGAGCAGATTCAATCTCGCTTTCATGAGATATCGCGTGCATCTAACAGACAGACATACAGACAAATACCTATCAATATACTTACCGATCTTAAGATCGATAAGTAACAAGGCGACTCAACCACAGGCTCCAATCCAATTAACCAATCATCTATTCCATATGCAGAGACTTGTATAATAGGGAATCTAAAGCCTACTAGCAGTCACATGTACCACCCTGAGAAACAGAAAAGTTTCATAAAAAATATCAGTAAGGTATATTTGCACGGTTTAAGCACTTTGATTGTCTTTCTCAAATGCACTATTACACAGAAATAGATTCAATGCTACCACTGCACAGTTAAATTCTCAGTAGACTAGAGAATAAATTAAATGTAGAGGACATTTTTTTATTTATAAATCTTGGCTTTTGTCAAAATCAAAAAAATGTCCAATTTCCTTTTTTTGCAGCTCTTCTGCAACATAACGTACAACCTAGTACTCATATTTACATTCAATTCTTATTGAATGCCATCTTAATCTTTTGTTGTAATCCAACACCACTTGAATTGCATAGGCCATAGACGAATGAAGACATTCAATTGTTTTGCTTTTATAATAATAATAAACTGGGTGATTAGGTTTACAATCATGTTACATATCCGTTTGATTATATTTTTTTCTATTGGGTTTGTGTATGTAAAGGCTTAAAGAATGTGTGTCAAACTATGTTGTGCTTCTAATAAATAATTATTGTTACATAATTAGCTAATATTTTTAGTGCTATTGTGTTAAGGAAAAAAAACTTAGTCATTATAATTTCATGATATCAAGTGTTAAAGCTTTTACCGCTCTCATAGTTCTTTTGTTTGGTTTTCAATCTCTTTTGTCGATTACTGAACCATGTTGCCTCACAATTTCTCTGACATACTCTGCGAGACTTTTCAGATTGAAAATTTGAAAAAGAAAATAGGCTATTTCAACTCATTGAGCTTTGTTGATGCTTGTTTGTATATCGGGTTTGTCCTCTGAATGTATGGATGTTGCTAGGTGGAATATTTAACCTTTTGTGAGATGGAAGAGAATTCAGGTTCAAATATTATTCTATATCCTCTTCACAGTGACATAGTTCCTAGAATGCTGCAGGCATTAACTGCTTTCTTTTTCACATAACTTGTCGTAGCCTAGTGAGGAAGTTGGTTTAAAAGTAAGGTAATAATTCAGGAGAATATTTTTGGATTAACTTGTGTATATTTTCCGATTAATTTGTGTATATTTTATTATTTCGGTGAAAATGTGTATTAATGGATATGAAAAAATGCTTTCATTTAGTTTCAAATCTTATAGTTTTATTGTGTCATAAAATGAGTATGAAAAAGTTTATTAAAAATCTTGTGCCGAAGTGTGGTTATTTTGGATTTTTTTCAAATTCTAAGCACTCAGTCAGCAGACCTTTATATTTGCTTGTTTTAAAGATTGTTTCATCATTATTGGTCGAAATAAATTACTTTACACTACATTATGTATATTATATTTTTTTTTACAGTATTGCATGTTTGAACATCGGGACTGGAGAAAGTGTCAAAACGAAGTAAAAATATTTAAAGATTGTATAGAAAAATCGAAGAAGTGAATAATTGTATTTATAATAAACTATCGAAATGTCTCCAAAAAAGATTAACGAACAAGAAAAATATCCTGAGATGTTGGATACTTTGCTGAAAAACTTTGTTGCTATGACAATTAATGATAATTTGAGTAGTAGCACTCCATCTACTCCACCAATTAATTGGCAAGCATTATCAGATTCATTGCCGGATACAAGTCCTGAAATGTGCAAAAGACGATTTGTGGAACTTCGTAATTTACATCTTGTGGAAAGAGAGCAGGTAATTAATATAGATTTTAGATACTTAGATTCTACAAAACTTTGTTATATGGTATGCAACGGTCAATTAAGAGGTACATAAGAAGCTCATGAAGTTTGTCAGAACTCAGAAGTGTAGAAATGTTGATGGGATTTTTAAGAAATTTTAATTTATGCAGTGTATAATTGTTTCATACTCGCTTTTATAATGCAACAATCTTCCAATTAAAGCTATTTCCAAATTCTGGTCTGTTACGATACTGATACGATATTTGATTTGTTGAACTCTTTTGCTATGTTATCACTTTCTACCGTTTTTGTTATATAATAATGGTGTTCCATAGTGTACCAATAAGAAACTACCAACTAAAATTTGGGTCTAGCTTCATTTCAAGAAATTGGATTACTTTGGGCTCACATGCTCTTAGGGAATGTGAATGAATTTTGATTTCTAGAACTAGCATTTGTTAGTACAGGTCACAAGCTCAAACGAATTTTACTATCCGAACTAAATTGAAATTGGTACTGATTTATTGTCATCCGTATAAAATGCTATATTTATTATTGTATTTTTTTACTATTGTTTTATTGAATATACAGGTGCACCATATGAATTACTCTTATGTTTTTGGGGGGCAAATGTGAACTACGGTTAGGGCTGTCCAAGCGAACCGAATATTCGATATCGAATCGGAATCGCAAATTATTCGAAACGTTTTTCGACCAATTTACGAATCGCTGAAATTTGGTACATAATGCGCCTCACGACCACCTTTGCACCGCGTTTTTCACTGGGCAAGCAAAAACATGTTTCTATCGCTTTCTTTGCTGTGAAAACTCTCTCCTATTGCCCCGGGTGACATGTAATTATTCATTTCATGCAATGATTTTTTGAGAGAACACAAGGAGAAAAGGGCAAATTTTGTGTCAGCAAAACGCCAGTTTTATAAATAGAATCGATTTGTAGCTGTTGAGTCATTAATCACATGAACATGGTACAGGACTGAAACATGTTTTCGAGGTCCAATACCTTTTTCCAATAGACTTTGTAATTTTTTCTAATGGCAATACTTTGTTTCATCCATTTATTACTATGACAAATAATTGCAGTCTTGTGAGTTGATGGCTGTTGTACAGCAACAATATGATCATCAAATAATAATGTCATCAAAGTTCAAACTAGCTCTGAATTTGTGAGTTCCCGAAATGCAATTTTGAATTTTTTGGGCAAAGTTATATCTATATTAATAGTTGTTAATCATTTTACTGAAAATTACACAAAAAATATTGAGTTAATAATACTTATGATAATAGGAATAGAATAGCAACTACGGGCATTAAAAGAGTCTGTGCAATTTCCAACTCTTAAAACTTAATAGTTTTCGAAACCCTAATTTTTTGACCAGTTCAAGGAGGCTTGTGATCTCCTTTTATAACTCTGGAAACATAGTTATGCAAAATATTTGCAATAATTTATATAAAACTGCACATACGTTATCACAATATTGAAGAGGAAGTTTTTATTGTACATTAGAGACAAATTTAGGATTGCGCAATAATATTCGATTATTCGGTTTGATTCAAGAAAAATATTTGGTTCGCTTCGAATCAAAAAAATATTCGATTTTGGACAGCCCTAACTTCAGTACTTACCAAACAAGAGTTCAACCCTAATAATTAACCTGGCATGTCAGTATAACAGGATATCATTGTCAACCCTGACCATTAGGCAATTATACTAGCCTGTCCCATCAACAAATTGAAGAAATTGATAACAGACTTTTTAGTGATTACCTTCTTAGTAAAGTGATAATTTTCTGAGGGTTATCATCCCATCTCTGTTCCAGGGTGAATATGTTTCTAACAAGGATCCTGATGGTCTATATGATTATGTTCAAATGTTATTTAAAAAAGACGAAAAAGAAAGGAAAAGAGTCAATAAAGCAAAAAAAAGAGCAGAACAAAAAAAACAGAAGCAAGAGTATGATGATCCAATAAATACAGATTGTGATACCAGATCCACTACTCCATCCACATATCCACCTTATAGCAATAGCAATTATACCAGCAAAATGCAAGGCGGTCCAAGCATGGTTATTCATGTATGTGATGAAGCCAAAAACCTACGACAAGACTTTACTTGCCCAAGAGATCTTCTTATTCAAGTAAGAATCATTTTTGGGTGAGATCTATTGTTTGATTGTGATAATTATTGCCAATTAATTACTATTTATATTTAGGAAATGCGGTACTTCGCCGAGTATTTGTCTGTTGATTCTCAGAGACTGGAAGAAGTTGACATTTCTGTTCACTGTGATATCCATATATTTGATTGGTTAATGAGGTGGGTGTCGGGAAAAGGGGATTTTGAAAAAAATAATTGGTCCTTAGTTGATGTTGTACTATTTATGTGGTTAAAATAAAATTGATAATTGAATAAAAATTTCATGTTATGATGATCTGTAACAATCTGCTTTAATAAAGGCGACAAAATTAAAATTACTAATACAAAAACAAAAATTGTTTTTACATAACTTTTATATTCATCCCGCGGGCCGTAGTTTGGTGACCCCTGACATAGACAATTACTGTTGAGCAAATATATAACCAAACCAAATACTGCCTACCTTAATAAACAATAAAATTCACTAAATAATAAAATCGATAACTTTTAGGTTTTTGTTGAAAAATCAAGCGACCCAAAATAATATTTGTGCGCCCTAGCTCTGGCCTCTGGGTCAGGTTAGAATTTTTTTTATATTAAGGAGTATGTTTCTGCAATTTATCCAAGGTTGGATTATGTAATTCCTGCCTGCTCTAACGAATGAATATTATGGTTTAATAATATGGTTAGGCAAATCTATAGGTACTCCCGTAGTGTGTGTCCTTATTTTAGTTCAATTACGAGTTCAGGGACTGTCCATGTTAGCCAAGTGAATATACGCCATGCCCATAGTGATCAGTCCATTTACACAACTTGATGTAAAATAGGTGAACAAAATTAGTTACCTCCATATAGATACACAACACTTCTGGAGCACCAATCTTTTATCATATCCAGGTATGTAAAACGCAATTCTGGGCTGGTTGATGCTGCCGATAAACCGAAGCTAGAACCCAGCAATGTTGTGTCCATTCTTATTTCTTCGGATTTCCTGAAAATGGACTCTTTAGTGGAAGAATGCATTGGTTATTGTCATGATAACCTCTCACAAATCGTGTCAACCCCCTGCAACATGAACTGTGTTAATGAAAAATTAACGGAAAGAATTGCATCAAGATTTAGTCACGTTGAATTAGAAGAAGTGAAAGGTAATAATAAATACTAAAATAATACTCTATTTAATATTACAGAGATCATTATAAAATCCCTTCCAAGCGTTGTATACATAAAAAATATGGTATCTGGCCTAAATTATTTTAGTGTCTGTAGGGGAAATTTGCATTGTACACTTTGGATCTTGGGATGTCCAGTATGTCTTAAAATTCCTGTTATTCTGAGCTTGCATTTAGATCGCTATTATAAATTATTTTGAATCTTGTAATGTGCAGTCTGAATATAGTTTGAGCCTAGTATGTCCACTCCCATTTCTGGGATAAACTTGTATATGGTAAACACTAGGTTTTTAGTTTCTAATTTGAAAATGATTTCATTTATAGGATGTCGTAGATGTGCTGTTTGTTGTTGAAAAAGTTTGTATTTCGAGAAAAATCTTGAATAAAAAATTACCGTATGTAGTAATTGCCATTACACCATGGCTTTTTTGTTTTTTAGATCGGAAAGATAAGTTTAAAAGCAAACTATTTTGTCGAAAAATAGAAGAACTTTTCAGTCCAAGCGTGAGTTCTGATTCACCAGGAAGTGCTTCCACACTTTTCAGGTATGACGAAGTTATCTGCAAAGAACTTTTCATGACTTTATCAAATATCAAATTCTCTTTTCTTCAAGAATTTGTTAAAATGAAAATCAAAAAATTTTTTTGTTTGGGAAATTTTTTTTTCTAACTTCCTTGTTTTTTAGCTCAGTGTTTACATGGAGTTTTAAATATTGAGGCTTGCTTTTATCTGATTTGTTTTTGTCATTTTGGTTTGAGCATTCTTTATCTCGTTTCAACTAGTATTTGCAGGTGACCATGTTGCCATCCAAACTTGATAGTTTCTCAGTAGCTCATAGAATCTTACTCATTTCTCTTAGTGGGTGTTTGTGATCTTGCTTGGAGCATTGTCATGATAATATATATTTCAGGTGCAACTTCTGTCGCAGAGTTATCACATTAGAACAAAAAGATGCAATTCCTTGCACGAATACAAGAATGTGCATCAATAGCAGGTACAACTTTTTAGTAAACAATGAAGACAAATTATTTGCCATATATAACAGTCGATTTTTGAGTAAGGTAAAATATATTTTGACACATCCCGAGTCCTGAAATTAATGATATGGTGAACCACGACCTCTTGTCTGGTTACCAGTTCATGTCGGGTATAAAAAAAGCAAGCCAGTTATTTGTTTCAGATGCATGGACCTAATAGTGGAGGAAGTTGTAACCGAACATCGTTTACGTAAACTGCCCTTTGGCGGTGAGGAGTCCGGCAATTCTCTCACATGCAATTACTACACAGGATTCTAACCTGCGAACCCACACAGGGTAATCGGAGATTTGTTGACAAGCGTATTCCTTCAAATCTGTCATGTCAATGTGACAAAAACTTTTGCACTTTACTGTTTTTTACCGAATCTGCTATTACCCAAACCTGGCTTGTGAGGTACAGTAACTTGATTTGTCAAGCAACTCAAATTTTGAGAATTGGCTTGAGGAAGATGCCTCAGTAAATTGTTGTATGTTACCAACAATCTTTGTTAGCGTAGTTGAAAGAAAAGCAAAATAAACTATTATTATACATAATTTTTGTTTCACAGGGGAATGCTTTCTTATGAACATGAACCAGATACATCATGGGATGTTTCAAATTATGTTCTTAATTTACATGAAGAATTAAAAAAATGGGGACTTGTGTACTGGAGACTTTGGGGTGTAGTCAACCACTTAACATGTTCCAGGTTTGTATACTTCTTAATACATATGATTTGAATTAACAATACACCCTTATAATGTTCTATAAAATAACTATCTTCATGTTAACAGATGTGAGCAGACGTTCCAGCTGTGTGATTTTGGTCAATGCCATTATCACGCGGAACGTCCACAGTTCCGGCAGTTGCTCGATATGCAAGTATCTGATTACGCAGTTGGTTTATATCCATGTTGTAACCAAAGAATACTGAGATTTGATCCAACAGGGGTTATTAAGGGTTAGTCAATTTTCATATATTTTGTAAGTTGGTGGTTTTTATAAGAGGGGCTGGGCATTTTGAATCAAGTAGTAAATTATTGGAATAGGTTCAGACGAAAATTTCGAATTGCCGCCATCTTGTCGAGATGAATCCTTCAATTTTTCTTATAGAAGCCACATTTTTACAATGCACTTCTGACATATGACTCTTTTCTTTCCTAATTTGCCTGGAGGACCCATTAGGCCATTACAATAAAAAGAAGCCACATACAATTAAATATTGAACCGAATATCCAAGCATTCACGATTCGAAAAATATATGTGGTCTAATACTAACATTATCAGGTATTCGAAATGCTCAGTCGCAGTTATAAGGTTGAGATAGTTAAAAAAGTGATAAATTTGATTACAAATTTTTTGCATTGTAACTGTGCCATTCCACTATCATTTTATTCATTCAGGATTTGAACACAAGACTTATCAGCGTTGTTACTAAAGTTTGAAATTTTTATATTTTTGAATTTTTTAAATTCTTCAGGATGCAGACTAAGAGACCATGTTGTTACACCAACAAATAAAAAAGAAGAAAAGCTTCTTGAGGAATTACAGAACTACAAAAATTTCATCAAAGTTACAGATCAACTGTAAGTTATAAAGAATCTGATCTAATATAATGGGAAAGACATATTGTTTAAAATAATTCTTATTTACATACCTATGTGTTTTCAACTACCTAATCGCTATGACATGATTTTAAAGTCCCTTTTCCTTTTGAGAATTAATGTTTTTTTTATTGGTAACTGGATATCGTTTAATAGTGGATATTCAATATAAATCTGTGAAGTCTTGAATTGAGTTTTTTCGATAGTATTGATGGGTGAATTGTATTTCTAAGATTACTTGCTGTTGGAGGAAAAGTTTTTGTAATTTTGAAAGTCAAGAACTGAGTCGAAGTTTTCAACTAAAACTGAGTATTTGTAAATGCAAAAGTTTAACTTTTTGTAGTCATGATTTTGTTATCTTGTAGTTACCTCATATGGATATGTTTATTTACTACACGACCCTTGGTATGATAATATTGATACATATCCTTTTTTTACATGTTTAAATCTCTTATTTTTGTAATACGAATTCGTATTTTCCAGTATTCCAGTATCGAGCGACTTGAATATATTCAGTGCAGAAGAATCAATCTGTGGCGTCGACGAACCAACTTCTACTCCTGCTGAGATAATGTCTCCACCACCTCTTCTGCCTCCACAACCTAAATTATCTCCTGTTACTATAAAAGTACAAAGAACTGTGAGTATATACACATCTCGGCTTGGCGGTGCACACACAAGTGTTGGGAATACACCCGCCACCGCACCTCTGAATGGCTCTGATTACCTGGCGTGGTTTCGCAGGTTTGAAACGTTCGGGGATAAATATGTGTGAGATGATTGCTGGACTCTTCCCCGCCTTAGGGTGATTCAATTTGCAATATATTCGATGTATAATATTCAATATATTCATATTCGAAAATATTATTTCTAAATGTATTTGGATTAGTAGCTTATTTGGTTTTGGCCGTAGCTTGGAATTGTAAAACCAAAATTTTTGTTTGACTAATCCCAAACGAGTTTTGAACATTAATTTAAAAGTTTCAAATTGAATTTGCATATTAGAAGTTCAAAGTTTGAAATTTTCGAGCTCCTCTTGTGCTGACGTTTCATGGTAGAGGTCACACTGAAAACCTCATTGGCTAAGGGTGTGTAGCTAGAGCACAGGTTGAGGTAAAAACTATGAATTCTGGAGCCATTGTTGATTTTAAAACAGCCCTGAATACTGCACTCCTAATATTTTTTTGTTTTTATACCGAGAACAATCTCTCAGTTTCAAATTTTACTAATCAGCAATTGTGAAGTTCAATTCAACAACTTGTTCCATTCTATTGTTTAGGTGTCACCGAGTGATATGTATTACACTGGTCTAGCTGACAACAGCGAGGAAGACACAGGAGAAGAAGAAACAACACCTAAACATCATTATAAACCAACTCCTACTCCATCACATATGTCTTCCATTTCATCTCAAAATTCATCAACAGATATTAAACAAATCAATCAAAATCAATTATCAGTTGCAATTACACCGAGTGGGGCAGTGTCCAGGATATCAAACCAAAGTGTTAAAAAGTAATTAGTTATTTTATATTTTCATTTGCAAGCAATAACGTATTTTCCAGCTGATAAGCTGATTTCATGGATACAATTTGCAGCCTGAGTTTCTGGGGTCGGCTTATTGGGCGGCTCGGCTTTTTTTCTGACCAAGTCGTATTATTACTTTTGAAACAGAATTAAGCCTTGATTGTCAGTTTTCATGAATTGGCGTTCTTCGCTGTGTTTATTATTATACTTGACGTTGCTATTGAAGTTTGCAGTTGCCACTCACCAGAATTTTCTTAATTTGGCATCATTTATCAAATCCTAATGGAAAAGAATTGGGTTGATTGCTGAACTAATCAGGTCGATGAATCATAACCTAGTCTGATTAATATACGCTAAGTGCTAGTCTATTCCAGAGCCTTTTTAATGTTGTATGTTCGCTGCAGACATTCACTTGATATTGTTATGGAATTGTATATTTGCATGCATTTTATGATCTATGAATTTGAATCGATGCCAATAATTCCCTTAATGGTTCTATGGTATTAGGGTAAACCTGGTCCATATTCTCATTTTAATGGCATTTTGTATTATTTGGAGTTTTGCGTATTTTTTATCGTGCGTATTCTGCTTTCAGAGGAAAAACTAAATCGTCACAACATACTGATGATACAGCTTATGGCAAATTTCCCAGCAAACAGAAGTGGGAAAACGCGAGATCAATTCGTTGGAATCAAGATGTACAAAGAGAAGAAGATATGAAGAGAATTGTAGAAATGACTTCCCAGTTATCTAAGAAGAGGCAAGTTTTTTTTATTTATCAGTTTGCATTGCATTAATTTTATCTTAAATAGTTTGCTTCTGTTTGGATTACTGAACTGTTTTGTTGTAATACTTTCAGTTGGACTATACAAAGATGTTGTCAGGTTTTGGTTGATATAGTGAAACAGTAGTTTTGCTCAGTTCGCAATATCATATGATTTGATTTAAATATTTTTATATGTGTTTCCCAACATTTTTGGATTTTCCCATTGCCTATGTTGAAACACCGAATTACCAACTAATATATATAAAACTTGTTTCCTTCTCTTGATCAATCTGTAATTGCATAATTACTAATAAGCAAGTGATACGAATAACTCACACCTTGGCATTTGCCCTTTTTTTTAACAGTTTATAATGTGTACATTTACATGTTTACATTGATATGTATTTCAATGAAGGATATTAGTAATACTACACACAAGTACAAAGTAAAATCTCTCCTTTTCAAACAATAGAATTTCTTCCTGGTATAAAGCGATGTTCTAATCTATGAGCCTTTCAATTTTGTGCAATTATACTTGTTGATGTGATGTTCTATCTTCTACTAAATATCAAATTGGCCTTTTGCATACCAGTTCTATTAAATTTGATTTAGTGATGTTCATATTTATAGTTCCATGGCGCTCCAGAAGTATGTGTACCAATATGGAGGTAACTAATTTTGTTCGCCTAATTTACATCAAGTTGTGTAAAGGGACTGAAATCGATGGACGGGGGTATATTCATTTGGCTAACACAGACAGTTCCCTAACTCAGAATAGGACTAAAATATGGAAAATTGGAATTAAATTATGGCCAAACTCTAACCTAGTACACACACAGGAGTACCCTACTTGTGTGATCATTTCAACTTTTTATTTGATTTGACACAGGATGGACAAAGGTGATAAAGCAAAAACAAAAGATTCTCGAGAGTATCCTGGTGGTATGTTCTCCAAACTCGAAGTTAATTTCTACTCTAATTTGAGATCAAACTCAATTACGGGTATGGGAAGCGGGAGACAACCCGGAGGAAGCAGCAATCGTGATAACAGAATAAGAGGAAGGCAAGGACAGGTCAGATACTGAAGAAGATTCTGCATAAAATTGTTTGCATTCTGTTAATTTTTTTGTTGAATTCATTTGCTTATTTCAGTTATAATTTGCTTTGTTGTTCTTCCACAAAATTCCCGCTGTTTTTTTTATTTAACTAAATTTGATTTTTTTAACTTAATTTTGGTACATTGGCTTATAATACCATCCCTGGTCTATTATTCAAGGTAGTCAGATGTTAGTAGCATCTGTCGTGATGATTGATGACTATAGTCAATGATATCCACTACTATGCTATTTGCAAAATTTTACTTAGACAATTTTGATTGAGTCAAGTAATTGGTTTTCACAGCAAGACTCTAATTGGATGAGTATTATTAGTGAGCGAGTCCATCGACTGTAGTAAGTTTGTTTATGTCACTGATATCGGCGAAATAGTTCGATGCCATTGTTCATTGAATGTTCTTTGTTTCAAATAACGTCTGTGCTGTAATACATTCAACTCTCACTTTTCACTTGTTTGTTAGCTTTTTTATTTGGAATTGGGTTTGTACAGTTCTCTCACATGCTGTTCAAAAAAAATTATGGATATGGTAGTTTGGGAATGGTAAAGATGTTGCATTAAATGAAACGTCTTCAAGATTAAGATAAGCATCTGAAGGTTTTAAGCTACAGTACAAGCTGACTTACCGTTTACGCTAAATATTTGATGTTCCTGAAAATACTTTACAAAATTGACACAAGTATTCAGTAAAAATTAAAACATTTCATTTTGTTCAAAGCGTCATGGCCTAATCACCCTGAAATTATGCTTAGTTTTTGTTTTGCTTTTTTGCTCTTCTTAATTTTGCTTGGTTTGAAAGCTTCATATTAGATAGCTCTGAAATTATCCAACACTAGTTGACAACCTTTATTCGAATAGGGAACATTATGGTACTTTCCGATCCAGTATCTGTCCTAAGAGAAAAGGGTGAACTTCCTCATAGAAGGCAGAATTCACTGCAGAGCTCTAGTATCATCTTGACTTACAGATTACATTATATTCTTGTATTACATTACCGTAATACAAAAGTAACCTTTATTGAAACCAATTCTTCAGTACTCAATATTAGATAACTAGGTATTCGAGTTTCATCATATATCCCTTCATGATTTTTTGTAACAATTGGCAGGAACTGGACAACATACACTGAGATGTACATTTTCACTCTTGTTAATAATAATTCCATGCCTTGCTCGAACTTCTGTGTTTAAATACAACTCCATCCGTGTTCATTCGGGACTATTATACCTTGCTTGGTTTGTTCTGCCTGATAGTATTATCAATTTCGCATAAAAATGTTTTCTAGCAAAACTTTGCATAGAAAAGTTTGCTAGCAAATTCAGAATAATATGCTTTTTATTATAAAATGAGATTACGTTCATTTAGTTACCTCTAATTGTATTGCTCTATTTCAATCAAGCTATGTTTCTTCTATATGTTCCCATCTTCATCTGCAAGTTGATTCGACACTCTTTCCTAATATGTTTAATTCAAGTAGCCAGAAAAGTTAAAATAAGTGCAAAATTTATTCAATATTTAGCTACAGTGGAGATAAGTTATTAGGCTACAGATTTACAGTTATCAGTATATAAAATGCAGTACACCATAACATGAAGATTATAAGCCTGTGTTTGGCCTAAATATTGATTACCTAAAAACAGAGGGAGCCAAAAAGAAGTTAATTTGTTGTGAAACTGGGTTTGGCTAAATAATCCATTTGATTAAAGAAATATTGGACATTCAATTAGTTTGATCTCAAAGGAATCGAAATCAATACTACTTCTTGAGAGTATAAGATTTTCAAAGACATAATTCATTTCAGTACAATTTGTCATCAATAATTGCATTTTTACTACAATAGGACTGTTTAAAATGTAATTAAATTGCAGGGAAGTTTTTCAATGCCAAACAGTTTGCATTTGGGCATTCCAAATGCATGGGATTTTGCATGAAGCAATACAATAATATCATAAACGAGTGCAGAAACCTTGATTCAAACTAGTATTGTACTATCCATACTCCTTGGTACTTGTTGTATATATAAAATGAAAAGTTAAAGTATACAGTTATACAAAATAGTATGACAATAAAATGATCACAAAATTTTACAAATTCATTAGAGAAAATTGACAATAATATACTGCTAAGTTTTATTAATAATAGACACAAAATCGAATTTCAAACATGCATTGCTAGATTTAATAGGTAATTGTGAATGGTGAGAATTTTGTGCCATCAATATCCAGATAAATTAAAATACCCTATGATATTTTGGTGTATCTGACTCTTTGTTCTTTTTAATTTTAATTATCGTAACCAAAAGTTAGTATCTCTTTGGTGAACATGAACGTCTCGGTGAACAAGATCGCCTAGGAGATCTAGAGCTATGCCTGTGATAATCATGTCTATCAGGGCTGCGACTTCTGCCTCTATAAGGTGGATGGGGCTGACTGTAACCATTTGTTAAACCCAATTTTGTTGATCTAATTCCTTCGGCGTATCCGACGTGAAAGTTTGGGTCCATGGTGTGCATTGATCTTTCAAGAGCTGTTGAAGTTGCAACTCCAAGTTGATGATTCTTTATCAACTTCTCAAGCCTCGAAACAATTTCATAGTCTGGAATAGCCAGTGATGTAACATCCAATCCCAACATTCTTGCGACCACCTCTCGGAAATCAACGAGCTGAAACACAATAAAATTTACATTCATCAAATACAAACTTTTAAATCCACCCGCTGATTCTGAGATAAGTTGCACCAGACTCAGAATTCTGTATTAACAACCTTTCGCCACCAATAATTTTAACACTGGCAAAATCCCTTCAGGGTGAGGGGAAAATTTTCAACTCCACTGCACTTTCAACAAGGTAGAACTCTTGACACCATAGGGGTAACCTATAATAAATTTCTCTTCACATCTACAATATGTGAGAAACAACAAATCGTCAAGACCCAACTGCGAATTGACTATCACTTTTGATGATTGGGACACTGGCCTTCTGCTGTGTAATTTGGTAGAGTGATAGATTTGCTAAATAAATCGACTAAACCTCTTCTCTTGAGTATTTCATTCGCAGTACAAACTATTCTCTTCAAGGGATTTGGAAATTAATAAATTACCTGTTTTTCTCTTCGGGTAATTTCTTCAAAGGCAATCTTCGTCGATTGTAAATCACCTGTGACGGCATCGAGCTGTGATTTTAAACGATCTTTTTCTGAGCTTGATTCATGGCTTGTGAAGCTAAGTTCTTGTTTTAATCCACTCAGCTTTTGTCTTTGCCTATCTTTGGTGTTCATCAATTTTCCAACTGTCTCCTGCAATTCTTCCATTCGACGGCGTTGCTCATGTGTTATTACCTACATGCAGAGTTAAATATTCTGACACAATATTTTATATCGCTTTCTGCATATGATATAATGTTGGTTGCTACATTGGCAAACTTTTTGATAAAATATTTATCTCCACTATGATTCAGTGTAGCATGGTCACTCTTCAAATGGGAATACAGTGGATAGATTATGATTAATCTACTACGCTATTACATTGACCAAAATGTCAAGTCAGAGAATTTAGACGTTTACATGAGCCTTTGTGATATCTATAATGTTCCTAATTTTGGCCCAAAGATAAATATGTTATCCATATAAGCACATGAAGTTGTGAGTTAACTAACTTTGAGGTTGTTTGTTTCTGCTAATTCAGCTCTTAGTTCTAGTGTCTTTGCTCTCTCGTCACCAAGAAGTTTCTGCAGTCTTTCCACTTTTCTTGACAATTTTTGAACTGTGACAATTGCATCATCTCTGAATAAGAGGGAACATCAAATAGTTAGAGAGTGGATATTATCTTTGTCATTTAATAATATTTTTTGTTGACTCTTCTTACCTGTCTATTGCAAGGCCTGATCGAGTCCTATCTCTCTCCTCCATTTGCGCAACTTTCTTTCTTAAAAGTTCCATGTGAAGTTCTTTATTCTTCAATTGATCTTTGAAATGTTTAACCTGACAAATTATTAAAATGAGATGTTTACATATTCATCAACCTATTTGTTATGTTAAATCTCTTTTTTTTGGCTAATAACAAAAAAAAATCATCAAGTGATGCGATATAAACTGAATCCTCAAAATTCGAAGTTCTGATTCTACACTATATTAACCTCTCGATAGTTTTTATAGCTTCATGCAGAACAGAATAGTATAACCTTCACCAGTTTGCATGATGAAATTGAGCAGTTTCTCAGAAAAGCATACCTATATCACATGTATGCAACAGGAAATGCTGGTCAATTCATTGCTCAATTAAAACCGACCAGTTTGCATGATAAAATTGAGCAGTTTGTCACACAAGTATACCCATATCACACTTATGCAACGCTAGTTAATTCATTGTTCAATTAAAGCTGGCCACTATACGCAAATATTTGAGAAATAGGCTATACCCATGTGGACATATTTCAATCTTTCCAAATGCAGTATCTTCCTGAAGTGCGGGTATAGGCTGCTATCATTCAATACTGTTTGAAGTGAATGTGCGGAACGAAATATGTTTTTTTCTCTTTGCCGTTAATAAAAAGCTATTGAAATACATGTTTGATGAACACGACCCTAGGTCCATCAACATTTTTTTCTGTGTGTGGGGTGGGAGCTCAAAACTGTTCACTCTGATAAATTTTTATTGTCATATTTGTTACCTTTCTATGTAAGTTGTAATTAGAAGATGTCTTTTCAGCCAGAGCCTCAGTTTCTAATTTGACAAGTTGTCTTGCTCTTGTCACAAGAATATCTGTGTTCAGATCATATCCAATATCTGCAGCAACTTCAGTCATGTTCATTGCTTCACACATGTCTTGCACGAATCCCATGTACTGTCAAACAGAATATTATTATTTAGAAAAATTTCAGACTGTGTTTTGTTTTATTGTCTATAACGGGTGTGCAACCTGCAACTACTAGAAAGCCCATGTTGAATAAAGGTGCGACCCGCGGTTTCAGTTATTTGTATTTTGCCCTTCTTTATTAAAGGTTTCACACCCCTGGTCTATAAAATTACATACCTTCTGTTTATCACTCCTCAGAGTATCTCGTAGAACATCTCCTGATGCAAGTTCTCCTTCAAGATTTCTCATTTGTACTTTACTTTCATAAATCTCAGATTCTGCAGCTTTAGCTCTTCGTATCGCATCTTGATGCAATTCACATTGTCTTTCCAGTTGGTTACTGAGATTTCTCACTTTATTTTCATATTCATCAACTCTCTGTTGGAGAAGAGATATAATATATATGTGAAGGAAGCTAATAAATATCTTCTGTCAGCTTTGTAAGGAAGATCTTTCTGTGAACTGCTTGAAATTGATTGTAATTTTCTCATTCTGACCGTTTCAAGATGTTCGAAAATAGAAAATGCAACATGGCGCATTCCATATTGTATGTGGAATATGTTATCAGTTAGCTGCTTCAAGAACTGATATGTAACAATAAGTTCATCTAGATTTTGGCATTCGAAAGCCGCAACTTTACTTTTGAGTGACCTTCTTGCACTTCCGAGTAAGTTTTTATGATTTTGTTGTGCCATTTTAAAAACATATATATGTATGCATGGCAGGAAACCTTGAATTAGGCTCAAACCATCTGATATATAAATTCAAATTATAGCCTTGTCTTATGTATCGGATATCTTGCATTGCTTATTATGCTATCACTCACCGAACGATTTTCTCGCGTGTGTGAAGTAAGTTCTCTTATTCTTTCTTTAATTGAATCTTCTCTTGCTGGAATTTCAGTGTATGGGTCACTCAGTGCCTACAGTCAATAATATATGTTATTGTTGCAAAAAGTGGAGGGACTTTCGATGAAGGAGATTACCGGTAAGTGCTCCTGTAGTGCGTGTACCAGGTTAGGGTTAGGTTATAACTTTATTGTGATTTTCCTTATTTTAGTTCCATTATGAGTTCGGGGACTGTCTGTGTTAGCCAAATGAATATACCCCCTGCCCATAGGTTCCAGTCCCTTCACACAACTTGATGTGAAGTAGGCGAAAAAAATCAGTTACCTCCATATTGGTACTTCTGGATCGGCGAAAATTGTTTGTTCAACTCACCTGAGCTACAGTGGTTTTGAAGGTTTCCAACTCATTTTGAGCCAATCTCTTCTCATGTTCAACTGCTTTTAAATCGTTTCCTATTGTGACCTCCTGTGATTAAAGCTCGAGGTTAGATTCAACACAAAGTATGACCATGTACTTCTCATGAGAACAATAAGCTTTCTGGGCGAATTCAGAATCTTTGATTCATCAGCTTAACACATAAGTGATTACTTACTCTGTTCAATCGTTGTGACATTTCCTCTCTCGATGTTGACCATGCTTTTTCTCTAGCTTCCAGGCGTTCTTTGAGAAGTTCTATTTCTCTTTCAAGATTGTCTTTCTCAAATACTGCATCATCTCTTTCCTGGTAGTGTATATCAATGAAGAACATTGTCAGATATGAAAATTTGTATCCCATCATAATAATACTAATGTTGCCATCTTTACACTAAACCAGGGCTATCCAACTGGCGGACCACGATCCCAATGCAAACCTTCTAAGTATTCGATTCGGACCGCAACTGTTTCTTTATTTTATAGCATTGGCCGTATTCATTTTGAATAGGCAAGGTTTTCTTTTTAGAACGCGAAGAAGTCTGGAATGGACTCTCGTCTGCCTCCGAGGGATTTTCACTAGCTGTCGTGAGACCCCAGAATGTCGCTTATTGCTTGGAAACCAAGCAAGCGGCGCGAGGTGTTAATGGCATGTTAACCATTGTGGCGTCACACGAACTCGTCTGCATTTCCTGCGTCACAATGCGGAAAACACGCGGGCTTCGAAGCAATTGCGGGATTTTGAAACCATGGCCGCTATGGCCAAACCCGTGGCGACTGACTTTTTAGCTGCCACAAATCAATGGCGAGATGTCGTTACCACGGCAGCAAATTGAAAACCAAAGGCGGCTAAAATTTTGCTGCCGTAACCACGGCATGTCGGCTGTAATGGCAGGGCTGTCCCTGATGGCAATAAATATGGGTTAGGTTGGAACATTTTCCTTATGGATACAGTTTTGATGGATTTGGGGTTAGGTTTCAGGTTTAAGTAGATATAATTCTGCATGATGCACTAAAATCTGGTACACGACTTTGTGAATATACCGGTAAAAGCGCCATAACCACGGCAAGAGCTGCCATCGGTACGTTCGTGGCAGCAGCTGTCATGAAGTGGTAAGAACCTCGCCTCCTCTTTGCCGTTTATTTTATTAATAAGTATAGAAAGTGAGTCAGGGGGTCGCGAGGTATTTGTTAACCACCAAAGGGGGTCGCGAGCCAAAAAAGGTTGGGAACCACTGCTCTAAACCATGCTATGTTGGAGGTATTTATAAATGCTATTTCCTGAATGTAATTTGTATATTTATTTGCTTGAGAGCTCGATTGGTGAGATATTGAAACAGCTATTTAGCCCATATTGTTCAAGTGATAACTAGTAATAAAACTAACCTTATGCAACCTGTCAAGCATATTACTTGACTCTGACACTGACTTTTGTTCTTTTCCTACTTCTGATACGAGTCGCATAATTGTTTCACGACTTGCTTTAGTTTCGAGGGTGTGTGCACTTAGTGCGTCTTTCAAAGTTAGCAGTTCACTACTCTTCAAAAGATCTTCTTGAAACAACTCTTTTGCCTGTAAGATGTGAAATAGTTTTTTTTCTTTCTTTGTGCATATAGTTTTTCAACCTGAATGCACGCTCTAAGATCCTAAGGGTATGTTCAATGTACCTTAGAGGGGTAGGACATAAAATTCACTTATTCATTCATGGTTTTGTTATTAGTTTTGAAGTGAGTACTTTTATGTGGTAAGCTGGTATCAAAAATCTAATCTCAAGATGTCTAAAAGTTGTTAAATAGGGTTGCGCAACAAATATATTGAGTAACATTTTCTTACAGCATTTTTTTCTATCTTTTTATCCAAAACATCTTGCACACTATTATACATATCCATAACTATGAGGTCATATTAAAAAAAAAACTATATCAAGTTTTACTTGTGTGAAGGTATGGTCGCTCCAGAAGTATGTATACCAATATGGTGGTAACTAATTTTGTTCGCCTACTTTACAACCAGTCGTGTGAAGGCACTGAAACCTACGGGCAGGGGTATATTCATTTGGCTAACACAAACAGACGCCGAACTCGTAATATAATTAACCCTAACCTGGTACACACACTACGGGAGTACCAAAGTATGTTCATATATATTAACAAATATATAAAACATGAATGATGCTGAATTTAGTTGTAGAAGCAAATCAAGGCTATTGAGTGATCTTTTTGTATGGAATATCCAATAAGAGACTGATCTCTGATATCATTAGTATTTTACCTTTTCTGCGATCTTCTCTGCTGCAGTTTCACTTTGTCCATTTTCTGTATCAATGTTCAAAGCATCACCAATAGTTCGAATAGTATCTTGCATTTTTCTCTTGTATGTCTCTGCATTTTGCTCTGCATCTTCTCTTTCTGCGAGGTGACTCCTATGTATTCGCATTTGAAATATTTAGAAAAAGTGCAAAGGAAGTAATTCAATGGAGTTAAATTCAAGTAGTGAACTGTACCACTTGCATTGATCAAAATTGCCTCATTTTGTATGGCATGTATGTTAAAATATAATTTTTTCCATGCAATTGAAATTCTCACATGTTAATATGGAGTGTATAGAAATGTTAACTATTTTGCAACTTTGTGTTACAGAATTCAGTGACCATTTCGGTATTCAAATAATTCATCTAACAGTTACCAAATTTATTTTAACTGTATTATTTTTTTCTAAAACTTGTTTTAGCCACCAGACGCTACTTATTCACTGCTTGATTACAATACTTGTGCCTGTCTCAAGTATCATCGATACCACAATGATGACGCCTCTTACTGTAAATTCCCATTAAGCACTCTGACAATCTAGGAATGTATATACCGGTAGTTAGACATTGTATAATACATGATCTGTGATCCTCTTATAAAGACTTTTGACACATAAGTGCCCCATTCCCTTAGTTTTGTCCCTTTTATAATGTTTTAAACAGTTATTTTATGTGCCACTTTCGATATAATAACTAACAAATGACAGCAATAAAACAAATGCATCACGGTCAAAGTATTGAACTAATCACATTCATTTTACTTTCAATGAATGTAGTTATGTCGAATGGTATCAATGGAAGGCTTCTGCTCCTGAATCCTTGAGGGAGGGGGGGGGGGGGGGGGGGGCAAGGGCCCAGTTTGAAAAACCTGATATAAATCATCATTTTACTTAGAACTAAATTTTTATACAAACTGATCCAGATGGCATTCATTTTGAATTGAATTGCACACACAAGTGCAATATATATATATTCCGGTAATCATCCTACCAAAGGTATGTTTGGTATCAGTCGAGAAAAATTTTTTCTGATAGTTTTGATTATTTGGACATAAGTTTGGATATGAACAATGTGGATATAGGTCATTCCTACCTCACTCTTGCTTCAAGTTCCAATATTCTTTCTTGAGATTCACGATTTTCTTTCTGCAAAGTTTGAATTGTGATATTTCCTCTTGTTGTTACTGTTTCTAGTGTTCCACTGCTGTCTTCTGCAAGTCGTGCTCTGTCTCGAAGAGACTAAATATAAAAGGGTAATTGCCATAAGCTATGAACTAATCTTTTCCTCGTGAAATTTGCTATAAATGAGGTAGTACAAACTCACTCAAAAATGAACAAAAACTCACTCACAGAGTCATGAGCAAACATTCTAATCATATGCACCAGATATGGTCAATATGGCTAAGTAAAATTCAGCGGGGAATCCCACATCCCTTTTCCGGTGAAAGGCTTTTACAAGAAATTTTTGATATGAAAGAACAATTCTTGCAGTCAAGAAAGTACAAGGGAGGAAAACTTATCTCGCTTTGACAACGTCTATAGGTATCAAACAAAATATATTGTTAAATTATTAGTAAAATATAGAGTGAGTTCACATTTCATAAAGAAAATATAATTCGTAATTCAAAAGCCAAATTTTTTTTTGAATCATATCTGACACTCTTTATTATTAGACATGCACAGTTTTCTGAATATTACTGTGTAGTTTAATGACAGAATGTCATTTACTTTACCTGAATGAGAGCTGATTGCCTTGCTGAATTTTCTTTCGAAGATTCTAGTTCTGCTCTGAGTTCTCTCATCAAGTTGTCTTTGGATATTAATCGTGAATGAAGATCCCGATTCTAGTTAAAAAATGAAATCAACAATTACTATCACTTTTCTCGTATCCATACTTCTGCTTGAAAATTTGTTTTCCATTAACTTATCTAAACAGTACATGCACGCCGATGTGGAGCGTTTGAAATAGTTATGTGCGAGAGAATTGCTGGACCTGTCGCTGTAGGGCTGTTCACGTAACCTCTGGCAATTACAGCTTTCCGCACCATCGCATCGAGTCTATGCTTTCGAAAACAAATAACTGGTAAACTAATCCCATACATGAAAAGGACAGGTAAATGGACGAAAGGCCGTGGTTTGCCATATAAATAAGTCGTCTTATTAGCATTTCTCTTCCCATGATAAATTCGATATGTACACATTTACACAATGGACTATACCTCTGCAGCCAGATTGTCAATCTTGACTTGTGCTGCAGCGAGTTCTGTGTTTGCAGATTCTGCTGAAATTCTATATCTTGTGACATCCTCTCTAAATGGTGCAGTTTCCCTCAGAATATTTGAATCTACTTGATACTAGAAAGAGCAAATTAATAGTTTGAATTTTATAACATTGAGCAACTGATCAAAACTATGTAGAATCCACTAAATGTAGCAAAATATATTGGTTGAACAAATAGACAAGTAAAGTGAGAAACAATCCATGAAATTGAAAGTTCTACTAATTTAAGTGTAATACAGGTAATGGAACCGTATACCCAATAACACCAGTCTCTTATTAAATCTGATCATCTACTTTTACCCATTCCAATCAATATCACTGTGATCATTTTCTTATAAAAGAGCAGTATTTGTTCGATCCACTAATTGTTAGTTTAATATATTATAAATAAGGATGAAATATACAATATGTTATGAATTTTTCAAATGTTTTGTGGTGGTTGAAGCTTTAGTATCATAGTAGTAACTATGATGGCATTGCATGGTTAAAATCTTTGTCTCATCACCTCAATCGGGTGTAATAAATAGGGCAATCAATGCAGAAGCAGGAAGATTTTAGTCCTTCCAAACCATAGAAGCTTCTTACCTAGCAATGATGATTGTGCAGAGCCTTGTTAAGAGTAAAATATGTATAAATATATTGTATAAGATATATGGATAATTATGCTTCTATTTGTAACTTTCATTTCTTTTGGATATCATAACCATGTATTTGTACTACGAGTTTTAAAATTTATTATTGTTATGTAACAGATTTAAGGTTTCTATCTTACCCGGGCTGCATCCATTCTTGGACTTCTGTAATGAAATTTGAATATCAATTTATTTCAGGTTGTTTTTGTTATTGCCTTTGTTTTTGTAACACTAAAAATTCAAATTGTCTTACCCAACTGACAATTCATTGATGAGTTCATCCTTCTTGGAAAGATCTCTCTTATATGATCTTATTTGTTCTTGCAGCTGGCAATTAAAAACATATCAATGAAATATGTGACAAGACCAAGATTGGAATCTAAATCATTCATCTGATCTTTGTAAAATAATAAAGGTTTCGTATTACAAGTATGTCCATTATTCCTTATTTTCTACTCGAAGTAAGGGTGAAATTAGTTACTACAACATTTAGATATATCTTGAATGGCTATTTATAATCTAGAACAGGGGTGTGCAACCTATATTAATACAGAACCACATACTAATGACTGGGTTAAACAGTGGGTCGCACCTTCATTTAATATAGGCTTTCTAGTAGTTGCAGACACAAAAATTTTAGGTATTGATCCTTTGGTACGCGTTGTTAGCTTCGCACAAGTTTGCTTTCGGGGCCGTGTAGCGTCATGGACATAGATAATTATTGGACTAGGCCTTGCAATGCTTGAATTACTCGCACGTCCCAGATCAAACTAAATTGAAAACTCGCTTCGCGGCAGCACACCATTCAAAATTGGCACTTGACCGTGGGTCACACAATTTTTCCCTTGTGGACCACATTTGTCCCGCGGGCCGCAGTTTGCACACCCCTGATCTAGAATATACAGCCTTTTTATAATCAGGCCACCTTTTTTCAATTTTTCATTTGATTGATTTGGAAAGTTCCGAAGCATAGAGACGTATTTGGCGGGCTTTAGAAATTCATCATACATTGATTTAAGTTTGTGTATTTGCATTTTGTTTGATGTTCGTTTTGAATAGTCCAATTATCATTTTTAAATAATTACAATTTTTTCAGGCTACCCACCCCCAAATCCAAATAAAATTAAAATGTCCGAACTGAACACAACAAAAATTGAAAGTACTTTATTATTTTGATATACAAACAATCTGTTCTTTACACATATATTTATTTGCAATGATAACATAATTAATGCACTCTGGTCAATTTTTTACTCACTTCAGATATCAGGCGGAGTTGTGTAGGTGAAGATGAATGATGACCATAAGATCCTGTTAATCCAGCGTTAGTATTAACATTGATCAGTCGATCTCCGCTAGAATATCCCAACCTGGGAAGCGGATCCATTATGGAAGATTTTTACTCACTTGTATACAGTTATAGCTGTATAAAATAAGTTTCTGTAAGTTACTGAAATTTGTTATTTCCAGGAATTATCCCAAATGTGAACAATTTCTAGTCTGTGAAGTAGCCGAATTGCCACTGTGTCCAAAATCAGAAGGCTATGATAATTTGAAATATTACCAAACTCAAATGAGATTATTTTAAATGTTTGAGTGGTAAATAATTTGATTGTGTTATGAATATTGAAATCTCTCTCAAGATACTCTGTGTTTTCAACCTCCTGACGTCCATGTCTACTATTCAAGGTATCTGTTACTCCATTGGAATTAATCTATACCCAAAACATTGCACAATTTTTATGTTCTATTTATTTGTGAGACTAGTAAATACATTATTTTGAGTTATTTTTTGAATTAAATTGGTCTTTTACTAATCTGCAAGGGACCACAACTACACAATGCATTTTAATTCCTCCTAGCTCTGATACCCTATCCTTAGCTTTAGTATGATTGTATGCTCGCTCCCCCGAAATGCAGGAATACATGGGCTAACCTCTATTCTTGCCTTTTGCGTACTGATTATCATAGTCCTAACTCTTTCTTGCACTTGTAGCACATATCTATCTCCACATGTTAGCTTTAAAGTATACTAGTATTATTTTTCGGTGTTCACGCCGTTGCTTGGGTACCACATGATACAATGCCATCACTGCTAAGTCAACACCTTCAGCGAATGTGCGGTCGATTGTCATCGAATCGTATTATTGGGCATAAATAGCGTCGGATTGCTAGGCAACCATTGAGCGCGCGAGGCAGAAGAAAAGAAACGTAAGATAGACAATCACTCCAGCGGAACGTAGTGAGATAAGATTTACATTACAGCATCGGCGGATTTAGTTTCCTTATGCTATTGATGTGATATCTCTTTCAGTGTGGAGAAAAAACAAGCAATGAAGACACATCGGAAAAATTCCAGCAAGGAATCCCGAATTCGTATCCCATCCAAGCATGTTTGTTGTAGTTACACATTTTTAAAGAATATTATCAATATTTGAATTCTGCCTTGTTCAAGCTCATAAACGCTTTTGTATGTTCAATTGAATTTATTATATTTGCCGCAGGGGGATTATCACGTATGACTTTGTTAAATTTGCACAAGTCTCCTCAATTTATTACTAGACCTGGTACTGATTGCGTGTATGAAAATGAGGACAAGATTAGTGGTGAATTTGTAAAATGCGCTTGTTCACTCAAATACGTTTTCTGAGTCTTGCGGACGCAAACGTTGTATGACCCTGTGATTATTTTAAAATTTGATGTCTTCCTATGAACTCTATTCGGTATGTAAGTTTCAGAATTTTGAATCGAAGCGATTTGAATCAACACCAAATCGAGTCGAAGCAATTTCAGCAAAACCGGCTTGATTCTATTTAAAAAAAATAATAATTCAGATAACACGAGGTGATTGCACTGGCTGCGGCGTTGTCTCCACATCGACCAAAAAAGTCTCTTCGTCCATTTTCAATAAGTTTACAGCTTTACTCAAGTCGTAACACCCGTGTTTTTTATATATATTTATATGGGTCACAGTATTAAAGTACCGAATGTACTTCGACTAGGCTACTTAATCGCAGTTTTACAACAATGTCATATTAACGTTCTACAAAGTACCAATATATTAACTTTATAATAACAACACCGTCACATTACTTTAAGGATAGACGATCACCATACTCGTATGTCCGATATTGTTTGTGAACGAAAATTTATGTGATAAAAAAATAAATATGAATGCAATAATCGAATGTGTTCTTTCTACTAGTAACTAGTTCATTAACATTATATATTAATATATAATCACAATTTATCCTGCATGGCGTATGTATGGGGATTTGTTCAAAAAGAATTGTTTTAAATCAAGTTTTTTTTTTGGCTGTTTTGTTCAAAATGGCTGTACTATTTGATTTTTTTGTATTAAATAGGATGAAGAAAAATAGATGTAAAAATTTGCCAAGCGCTTCTTATTTGCAATAAATCTTTCAAAACGCCACAAATATTGATAGAGGATCATGCACACATTCTCAAGCTGTAGCTCAGTGGTTGGCGCAGTAAGACGCAACCGTTAAGCCATTACGTGAACGACCCCGCAGCGATGAAACCACCTTGCGAAAATTGAAATGCGATCGAATAAATGAGTTTGTATAACCTTGAAAAACTCACTTCAACCTTAAAAAACAAAGTATGCTAAGCATAAATCAACCGAACAGTATTAACCGTAACAATGACTTCGTTTTGTGAGAAAAATGTCAATACATGACCTCGAACCCATATTTTGACGTCATAACAGATTAGTTGTGGCGTCTTTGCATCAGAGGACTCTTACAGTTAACATAGCCTAGGCTAGGTTGTCTCATCGTTTAAATCAGTACGTTGTCGCCGATGTAAGTATATTCTTTGCTGAAGGGCTGCACTCAATCGAATTGCTTTTGTAGTATGCTCGTGAGCTAATTTTCATGATTTTTCCTACTCAAAACGTCTCTCTGATAACTCGGCTAAACATTCCGGGTAAAATCTTATGACCTGGTGGAGATATAAAGTGGCGATAAATGTACGCAATAGTGGTAAAAGTCAAAATAAAAAATTTTACTTACATTTTTGATATTATAATTCCGACTGCGTGTGCAACTGCCAGAATGCAACGGTTTGGCGTAGTTTCGCGACGACGCAAGGGGTATTTCAATAAAAAATACAGAAAAAAAAATGATTCAAAACAAGCCCTTGTTTTAAAACACGATGTTTTTTTTAGAATTGATAAAAAAACAAAACCCTACGTATGCATTCAAAATCAGAGAATAATATGATGTAATACTACATAGAATCAGATTTGGAAAATTTTCGAATCGGAACATTCTGATTCGTTTTGAAAATAAAATATTTGAAACTTCCACTCTACAGTCTACTTCAGGGGTGGGCAAGGTTTTTAGACCGCGGGCCAAAAATTTTGCCCACCTAGACTGGCGGGCCATGTGAATGTGACGTAAAAAGTTACAGTTTATGAACAATAGGCCTGCTCACAGTGCTACAAAAGCAAAAATGGAAAACACTAGGCCTCATGCCAAAACTAAATTTAATCGCGATCTCAACAAATTCCTTGAGCTATTTTTTTATCTAAAATTTTGTTTTAGTTAGTTTATGGCAGCATCGGGCGGGCCAGATTGAGTTTTCCAACGAGCCGGATTTGGCCCGCGGGCCTTACTTTGCCCACCCCTGATCTACTTCTACCAGATGCGGAAGCAGAATTCGGAATTGCTGGGTGCATGAGAGATGGAAAAATCCGCCTGTGGGGGACTAACTCCACTAATACTGACAAGCTCCGCGCCTCGGTGTTATTAATCTTTAAAAAAGTGTCGAGGATGTAGTTTTATAGACATTAAGTCCAATTTGTAGGCTGGAAGCTGTTGACATGTATCACGATCACTTCAGATCTTTGATTCGCAAAGTAATGAACATTTACGCTAGATGTCGCAAGTAAACAGACAATTGTGTAACGCCGAACCTAGGTTATGTTATTGAGACAGCCATGTATTAAATGTCGCACGCTGCTCATTCGAGTGATGAGTTTAGCGTGGTGCAGAAGTGATGGGTCAGATCAAGCTATCGCGATAATTATGTTTTTGCCAAGGACAGTTTACACATAAGAAGTTAGTCCTACTATGGTGAATTTCATTGTACCACTCAAATAGGGATTTTCAGTATTTCATAATGTGCAATCAGTTTGAGGTTTCTGTATGTATAGATTCGGGATTGCTATGAAATTACAGTTGCATGATTTAGGATTCAGGTGATATTACTGATCGCAGCTTTTTCCGCGAAACATATCATTTATTTTTACCCCAGAGTCGTATTTGGAACTAAATTTCGTTGGGAAAAAATTACCAATAGGCTGCAACGGTTACAGCAAAGAGCGTATTTTAAGAAATATAAACTCGAGTATTATAGTATCATGTTGGTGATAATAACAAGAATTTGAGGTACCTTCTAAAATACCCTTAAAATAGGGGTGGGCAGTGTTTTCGAACAAGGGGCCAAAAGTTTTGCACATCTAGTGTGGCGGGCCATGTAAGTGTGAGGTAAAAAGTTACATTTATGAACAGAATTTTATATACAGTGTTACATAAGCAAAAGTGGGAAACGATCAGCATCGTGCCCTACTTTATTTAATGGCACTCTCAACGAATTCCTTGAGCTATTTTTTAGCTAAAACATCAACATTTGGATTTGGTCCGCGGGCCTTAGTCTGCCATGTCAACCTTAAAATCTTCTTTCCCAATTTTGTGAGAGACTTTTGCGTGTGATCTGACTTACATTAACTATTCCCAGAGCAGAATACCCTTTGCAGGCAATATTCTACATGACATAAATATAACCATTTTCAAATTCGACTTTGGTTGAACTGCGTTCTGTTGGCCCTGGCTCATTTTCTATACTGTCCAATGGAGAGAAATAAAAACGAAAGCCCGTCGTGTTCATGTTGGTGGGTACGTCTAACGAACTGCGCAAAGCATGGCGCCATATTTCCGATAATAGATGACACCTGGAAAACTACAGACCTACAGTTTTACTGATCTTGGAAATATGGAAACATTTTTATATAGTATCGGCAAACAACAAGTTCAATCAATATAAGCATACAACAATAATTTAGGATATCATGTTGCTCAGATACTGCTTGAAATTTATATTGTAGATATATATATATATATAATTTCGTACAGTTTACATATTAACAATGAGACAATATCTATTTCGAGTATTATGAAAAGCAACAAGATCGCTCTTGAGTAGCATGTGCATACGAGAGTTGGGCGTTAATTTGGCTTGGATTTGATCCAAAATATAGCATATTACATCACAGTTTTATATGTGCTACGTATTTCTATACACGGTAAATATTTATGAATATGGAAGTTTTATATCAACTCACACTCTTCAAAATTATGCTATGTCCTTGGTATGGATCAAAGTGTTTTTGCGTCACAAACTTCATATTACATACGTTTCATAATCCGCGGTATCGTTCTCTCGCAATTTCCAACATATTTTTACAAAAAATCTGTCTGTCGAAATCCCTATTGCCCTGGAGCAAATAAGTTCGAACGGAAGATATTACAATGTTAAAATATAGAATCGACAAAGCGATTAAAGCCAAGGACAAAATTATGAATGAAGTTCGTTCATATGCTTCGCTGTACTTATCGTATTGTAAGCGCTATTATGGGAGATTGCAATTAACGGGACAACGACGGAACTATAGGTTGTAGGCAGCTTAAGAGTTTGGAATGTACCCAGGTTACTTTATTCACCGGATCTAGAGGTTTTATGTATTATCAGTTATTTGAATGCGTTACCTGTAGTTTTCGTAGGAATCAAATATTGTCACATATATATATTATTCAAGCATTATACAGCAACGGCAGAGTTTGAATTAGCTGAGACGAATGATTTTTTCAAATGTATGAAAGGACTAATCAATCTTTTAGAATCACTACGTTTTGGAATCACTGAAATACTTCAAAAATCGTTCGAAACATACTCTAATAAACTCAGTACCTACTTTATGACTCAATAAAATTCAGTACTGACATTTAGTTTTTATGTGAAATAGCTTGTGAGGTTTAATTGTTCATGGCTACCGACTGATTCACTCGAACAATCTGAAATGTCATAAAAAGGAAGTCGAACAGACTTTAATTTCGACCTGATTTCAATTGCGAAATTAGGTTGATTAAAATATAGTTACTGGACAAAGTAATATTTCTCCACCGTAATAATAGTATATTTACTTTGTAGTGGATTTAAATACACTGCTGCTTACATTTTTCAGTATTATTAAACTGGTTTCCGATGGTTATCGTTAACGTCGGTAGGTATTCAACACCTAGAGAATGAACGCAAAGGACAATTCAGGTACGCAGTTAGTTTGTAGTCGAAATGTGTCACAGATTAATGAAGAGATCTATTGGCCCACTCTTGGTTAGAACGGAATGGACGTTTGGTCATGCATGGGGTAGTTTAGCCTGCATTATTTATTCTGTCGTACTTTGGGTTGAAACGCTCGAATTGATGCGCACAATACTCCAATTGTTAATACTATGACTTATGAACAAATCAGCTGATGACATACATTACCTACCACGCTCGTCCGTTTATTTATGTTGTATAATCTCCCAAAAATTGTAAGTCGGGCCTGGCTCGGACTTGAGTAGCAAGCAAGAATAATGGACTCTATTTCGGATTACAAACAAATATTTTTTCTCAACTTATTTTCACATCATTATGTTTTTATGCACAAAAGAAGTTATGTAATTGAATGGGGTTTGCCATACTGGAACCGGTTCGAACTTGTATTTATATTTGACCTTAAAGAGTAATAGTAGTTTATATATATCGAATTTCGTTCGTACTTACGCTTGGACGTTACACGTTTTTATAAGCTTATGATTGCAGGGTTTTGCATTTATCAGTGACTGTATCTGATATCAGCAAAGCAATTGAAAAAAATTAACAATGTGATGAACAATATAGCAACGTGTTTTCTTTTCTTATGTAATAGCACTATATAGGAGTATTGTGTTCTCTTCGGGAAACTTTTCCAGCTCAGCAAATATTGAATAAATGAAGGGAGGATTTGAAGTCCTAACGAATACACAACGAACTTAACAATCAACCATGGGCAAAGTTTCAGTTTCTGTCTTAAGGATGAACCATACTTGAACGAAGTTTTAAAAAAAATAGAAAGCGATCCAATTAACCGTTTATTTTTATTGCCTGCTGAGCAGAATTTACGATTCAGGTTTATGTTGTTTGTTATGCTGAGAGAAATCATAAATAAAATCCAGGTCGACTGGTTGAAATTCTTTAGTACGTTGGAGCCACATTTCTATTCTATAGTTGCAGAGGGACAATAGAGAAGTTTAGTGGTCAGAATAAGGAATTTTTTTCCAATCAGACAAAGAATATTTTTGCGTGGGTTAGCTAGCATTGGAATTCGATGATTTTCCAGAAGGCATTGAACCTTTTCTTCGACTTCAAACTTTAGGGAGTCGCGCCTCAAAAATATTTCATGTTTTGTATATATATAAAGATAGCACTCCATATGCCACAGTTTAAATATATATATGCTAATTTCTAGAGCCTATGTTTGAAGCTTGCATAGTCGTTAAACGGCCAATGGCTTTAAATTGAATCTCCTTGCTGTCTTAGATGTATTTAGATTGGACGTTATTATCATAATATTGCCATATTATAGATTATAATTTTCGTCTTCATGTTGTAGACACGTTGAAGGGCTTAAGGATATACAGGATTAGTTCCGGTGGTCGATTCGAGTTATTTTCATTAGACCTAATTAGTATAGACTGCTGGACTGCACTACAACTACGAGTCTGCGTTATATGAAAGGCCTCATTTAATAAGTTTCAACATTCTGGATTCGCTTAGTCAATCTGAATGATTGATCTCATATCCAGACTCTTATATGGTATTCCGGTATCCTATCCTACGTTCATTCCGGTAGCCACTCTACATATAAAACATTAGCCTTTACGTGTCCATATATGATATCAAGGATCTCATCGATTGTTGTCATGTTGTGTGCATTGTTCAGGAAGACAAATCTTCATATCTTCATATATCCCAATAAATAGAAAATCAACGGAATTTATATTATATATTTGCGACGCGATTTCACAGTGTACACAAAACTGCAACGAATTCCCATTTTAGATTCTTGAAAATATATAAAAAGGGACTTTTTTCACGATATGTCATTAGATACAACTTCAAAAAATTTTCAGTCCATTAAATCTATATTGTCATGACTGTTGTGTTACAAAATCAGTGAAATGATTAATGTGACAACAAGTTCCATTCATCAAACTCCAAATGGCCCACGAGAACACTTGCAGCATAGTGGTAAAATGAACGGCAAAGACGGCGTCCTTTTTGAACAGGGGTTACGAAGTTTTCGAGGATACTCATTGTAGGATACACTTAACAAATATCAAGTGTGTAGAATCAACATATGGAACTTTTCGCCTTTGATTGTTAAAGTTATGATGCATAGTTTCAATGACCTTTCGCGCGATTGTCACACAAATGCTCGCCTTTTACCGTTCTTTATTTTTGGTGCTCCCGAAGTATTCGTATCAAGATGGTGCACAACCTGAACATAGAATGTGTACCAGGTTAGGGTTGTGCGTCATCTTGGTACGAATACTTTCGGAGCGCTTGTGTTTTCGTCTTGAAAATTCAAATATATCGATGTCGGATAAAATCTTTTCATAACGAAAACAGGAGAATATTTTATCACTTCAATAATTTTTGGGGTAATTTATTCAGCATGATCGCCCTATTTGGTGTTAAAATTTTGAACTTTTTGTTGTGTGATAATTTTATCCTGACCTTCATCTATTACGAGTAAGTTCCTGTAAATGAACAACAATTGTATTCCGCCTGTTGAATAACATATATAAGAATTCCGATTTTATCTTCGTAACGAGACAAGGTCCTTCGACTAAAACTTTGAAATTTGAACAAGCGACCGATCGTTTGTTGTAGATTTTATTTCGATAAAGTGTGAAATAGTACTATGGTATTTCCAAGATTAAATAGAAAATAAACACACAAATTTTGCTCTTTAAAACTAGTTCTCTCACAACAAAAACTGTGGAAAACAAATTAATTTGATGAACGAGTGTATTCGACATTAACTATTTCAACATCTGCACGTTTACGTGTATATATATATTGATTCAGACACAATCATATTCACTAGCAATTGAGAAACCGGACACTGGAATCATGACGGGAATAAAGTTATCACAATCAGCTGATATGTATATTAATGAGATTTGCGTCTTCAGATCAGTCTCAACACTGTAAAGCTGTGTATAAAGAAAGCACTACTTTATGCATTTTCTGCATGATATGATTTATTTCCGAGGACAGACGTTTTTCTTGAAAAAGTTGAGAGCCGTTTTGCGTTACGGAGTATAATTCGACCTTGTCTAAAAATACAAGCCTGAAGTATCCAATTTTTAATTCGCACCCGATTCCAACTTTTGATTATCATTATTCGCGCGATTTAGCTTGCCAGAAATATAGCTGTATAAATTTGTATTCTACTTTACACTGAGTAGAAAACCTATGTTGTTTTTCTTACATTTCAGATGTAAATAAATATGATATAGTTTTGAACGGATGTCACTGCTACAAAAAATCCGATTTCTAAAAGAAGAAAAGACAGAAGAATAGATCAAAACCAAGGTATGATATAATATCGTAACTTTTTGTTAACTTTTTCAGAAGGTTGTGAATTGTTTCATGTTCGCTGTACCAGTATCTATAGTTGAAAGGTAGAAATTTGCATGGCTATTATTTTAATTTCTAAATCTCAAATCCAAGTTTTCCTGGTTTTGAAACGACGAAATTTGCTTTGTAAATCAGTTTTGATTTCACTTCAAAATTGACAAATATTACGAGAAACAGTATTTTTATATGTTGAAAAATAACGAATTTAAATTGCTTTTGTTCAAAATTTTTGGGCACTTCTAGCAATAGGAAAATTTATCGATGGCTGGCACGGTGTATAAAAACTTAAAAAATTAGTATAACATATTGATAAATTCTTCAAGTTAACATACTTGAGTTTAATTCAATTACGTTATTGAAATTGAACTATTGCGCCGCTATTTAGATTTTTTCCCCTTTTAGTTCCGTTTAATTACTAGTCTTAGAACGGGAATTATTAATTTACTCTTCAGAGATCTGTAATTTTTTCATACTGGTTTCGTTATGACGTCATATCGCCGGTATATTGTGACGTGTCAAATTATTTCACAGTCGGAAGCTGTATGTAAATAATAAATGTTAATGTTATACTTGAACGAGCCTCGATGGCACGTTATTGCGAATCTAAAATTCTAGCGTGGTCTTGTCTGAGACAACGATAAATGAAGAATTATTTCGAATTATTAATACTAGTAATCGCGGAAAAAGCTCTATTTTTATTGTACATTTTTACCTGTATTTTTGAAATAGTATCTTTGATTTTGATGGGGAATGATTTGCCAGATTACGTTCTGGTTTATAATCCATTGGGCGGAAAATAAAATCACGTTGCTGTTTTAACGTAAGGTAACTAAAACACCTCTTTAATTTTCATTCGAACAACTACAAAGGACGTTCATTTATGTCCACATAATACCGGGGGTTTACATGTTCGACACCGGTAAATTTGGAAGTTAAACTCAGTTTATCTGCTGATCATATTTGGTTTATTATACTTGTAACGGTAGGATTAAGTAACAAAGTAATAAACCCGCAAGGGTCTTGTGTAAATCAAGCACCCTCTGTAAGCGAGGCAAAGTAGGTCACAATCGCACGACGGCATCTGTGGAATTTCATACTTCAAATATTGTAGATTGTTTTATTTCCTGTGTTGTGATTTTTTTTTTCAGTTTTAATTCACAAAATTTAGCTTTAAAATGTGCGCAGGAATTCTACGTTTATTTTTGTTATCTGCAGTTTGTGGAACGCAGAAAATTTTGCCAATTTTTCTGGTCTGAAGTAGGTTGTTATCACCGGTATAATGGATTTCTATCCGACTATTGTTATTCGATATTCCGAATATTTTAGGTATATCCAGATATTATTATGTAAAATCGGGACACAAATATGATTTTCTTCTTCCGAAAAAATTTAAAATTTATTCAGTGAAGCACATGATGACATTAAACCATCCCGACTTGGCAGTCGTATTATTTCCTTTTGTCATATAGGCTACTCATCTTATTATAAAAGTGGCAACCCAACTTCCAATATGATATAAATCCACACAAATTCTGATATCGTGCTATGTGCTAATATTAAATTGTTGGGACCCTCGGTGCGTGACATTGTTTTGAATTAATGTGAAGTCACTCGGAAAATATTCAGACTTAGATCGTGAGTCCGGGAATTATTGTCTGAAATCGTATTGAGTACGTCAAACGCGGACAAAGCGCAATCCAATTTTTATCGGTTATTTGGCCATAAATCATACAAGAAAAAGGAAATGTCAGTTTTGGTTAACTCATCAAAAGCGTCCTGTTTAGCGTATGGTGAAGGGTTAAATGATGCCGAATGACACAAACGTTTAAATGTGTGATCTCCACCTGTGCTGTTTTCATTATAAGCCTAAGGTCCGCATTGTTGTATGTTAATGTATAACCTTATTCAAAAACTCGCACATAAGTCAATGTAGGTCAACCATGAGCTACCAAGTAGACATATAGTCTTTTGTAGTCATTTTGCGTTATATCGCTAAGACGATGAATATGAACTATAACTGCAATACTAAAGTACAACTTCACATTTTAGCATGATTAAGTTTATCGCCCCACTTTTAAACCGTAAAGATAAATAGGATTTCATATTATATTATATTAGTCTATTTATTTTCATCGATTGTTCCAATAAAAGCTTGTATAATTTTTGGACCACTTTATCCAATTCAACGGCACAAAAATACGCTAGCATCTATAGAACTATAGAAAAGTTTTTTGATTTAAAAGTAAACCCAAAGTTCAGTACCGGTTGCAATAACGCGCTCAGCGCTCTGAAGGTCTACCCGCTACACCGATTTTACTGCACTCTAACGCCAGCTCAATTTATTACATTTTTATCGGCGCCTATGCGTATGGGCTACTTAGCAATAAGAAGCGATAATTATAATTAACCTCATCATCAATTTTCCCGTTTACTTTGCCTGGCACCGCAGATAATTTGCAGTGGACAATCTGTATAGTACAGATTACTCAATGTTATACACACAAGACACAATGTTGTCAAAGTGACAGACACCATGTCAAAACTTTGACGGAAACCGTCGGAAACTTTTGAGGGTAGGCTGTCATGGTCGGATAGTATGATCAGAACATTTTTTCAAAATGTTGCCGAAGTTTTTCGATTTTTCAAAGCGTTCTAACGTCAAAGAAGTAAATATGCACGCTGTACATAAATGATATCGAATATTTAAGCGGAAAAGTTTAAGCTTGTCGTGTATTTCTGTTTCATCACTTAATCAAATCAGAATACTTTCAAGTTTAATATATAGTATACCAAAACTATAAAATCATAATGGGTATCGCTGTGGGTGGGGTGATACAATTGGGGTGAATTACATCAACTAACAAGAGAGAAATTTCAACCAGAAGAGGCGATTATGGATCCGTGTGGAAACCTTTGGATATTATTAGTCTACAGAACTTCGTGGGCATATTCGTTGTACGGCATGCGACTGTTTGTCTGTTCTTCTCATCCAGCGATGATTTGTATTAAAAGAATGTGATTGTGAAATTTGACACATTCACTTTCAGATAAACCGTGTGCATCCCGGCATCTAGAGCGAGTGCAAAGCTAACTAACAGTTGAGGTTGCGTGAAACTAACTACCTTTCCTTGCACTCTATGCCTTTGCGCAGGTGGATCCGTATGCGTATTACGCAAGGATGCTGTAGCAAGAGTGAAAATGACTATTCTATTCAATGCAAGAGTCTTGCTACACACGAACACAAATATATTTCTGTAACGTTTCGTCTGACCGAGGCGTTGCGTTTCTTGTTATAGTTGTAAAGTGCTTGTCTGAAGAAATCTGACCTCGGTCAGACGAAACGTTACAGAAATATATTTGTGTTCGTGTGCAGCAAGACTCTTGAATTGAATAGAAGTGCAAACCATTTGACGTCAATTCATGAATATAGGATCGTCATTGAGTGTACAGATTATTATCTTTGTTTTTGAAAATATCACGGAGTGCAACATTACTCATTCTAAAACAACTACTTACTATGTTTGAATTGAATCGTTGTTTCAAGTATCATACTATAGGATTGAGATGATCGCGAATCTAAATTGGTAATACATTCATCGAATGTACTTTCGTTTTCTGTAAAACTTGAATAAAAGACAATTTCAGCCAATTTTGTTTAAAACTTCCGAAATTTTATGCAAAGGAATTGGTAAAACGATAATTGACTTACTTTTTTGTAATTTGCCTTTTATTACTAGTTATAATTGCTAGTTATATATAATAGTGCTTCATCCAGGGATTTATTGGTCCACTTTATTGTGATACGAGTTATATTTTGGGAGAAATGTGATAAACCTTTCATTGATGATTTTGAACAATGTATGACTGACTATTTAATGCCGGCTAAATCCTCTTATCGATGAATTGGTTACCATTTTCACCTTTTATTGGACGGGATGACCAAATTTTTAGTGGACCACATCTGACCATGATGGCATCTCCAAGCCAAGCTCCATTCGAAGCGACTGCTTGTCCGGAGATTTGTTCTTAATTATGGCACAAATTATGTTTTAACAACATTTCCTTGGTGTGGTGTGTTGTACTTTATTTTGCCCGTAAACAAATTTTTCAAAAATTGGTTCCAAATGTTCATTATCAAAAAATATCCAATAAAATTTTTTGGAAGAAGTTTTGAATATTTGCTTGTTTTTATTGGCGTATGCACTTAAGCCTTATACATGGGTGGCCCAAATTTTGGGAAATAGTTGCGGTTCCTATGATTCTAGGAAAAGAGTAGAATTTTCACCTAAACTTACGGGAACGGTTTGCAGGTAGGACGGGTTGCAAGAGACATTTATATATCTTTGGGCCATTTCCTAGGCAAATCAACGAACTGGTGGAAACTTCCGACCTACATTGGGCAACCCCGCTTATATACAAGTAAAAGTACAAATAGATTTCTCAAAAATTAATCAAACGAATTAAGTTAAATTAGGAGGTGTAATTTTGCGTCGACGCCATGCGTAACATGTTACGCGCTTTTTAATTATAGGCAAAATAGTATAATTTTTACACCTTTGTCTAGTTTTTAATGATGGTTTTATCCGTATATATTGAATTATTAATTATTTCTAAAAAACGGTTGGTTTTATGTCAAATTTGACCTCGAGAATGTTGCTTGAAAGTTCAATTTACCATCCGAAAGTTTAAATTTTGTTAATTTGAAAAACGGCATTTTAGTGGTGCATAAAAACATCATTTTTTCTTATTATTGCATTTAAATTTATACAAAAAATTACCGTCTCACATGGAATCTTCTAAGAAGAAATATGTCAAGTGGATTCCTGTGTGATCACTGAAGTCAATTTCTCGCGGATGATAACTCAAGAGACAAACAAATTTTATTTCCGAAATAGACTATTTTATTGATGCCATACATTCGCAAATTTAAATTAAATAATATATTAAATAACCCTTAGTCATTCTCAACAAAACATGGACCACAAAAATGAAGCGTCTTTTACCCATGAAATATGTTTGGTTTATCCTATATCCTTATATAATTAAAAAAAAATATAGCAAGTTCCTTTTTACATATTTATATTTCCTGCTTATTACTATCTCTAGCATTTACCACTTCCCATATTCAGTGGCGTAAATCCGTTTTGGGTGTCATTATACTTTTAGAACGTGTGATTAAATTTAATTGAATTAAACTGTACTTCGACAATTCTGTGAAAAAAATCTAGACAGACGCCAGCTGGTGATATATGTACCGTGACGAACGTCTGGTGTTGTAGAACTTCAAATTTAATACCAAACATTTTCAGTTAATAATACTATTTTTACATGCTATTTTTACATACTATTGTATTATAAATTAATATACCGTACTTGATCTAATATACAGTGAAACATTAGTTTTTGCTTTACACCGATTTGCTTGACCCCTTTGTTTGGCTAACAACAACTTACTACGTCATTGTGGGAAGCCTTTCAAGTTTAAAATTTCATGCATTTGATCCCACAGTATAGATAAATTCATGTGTCATGCTAATGTGGAAAGTGGCAATTCTTCTCGACTGATGATTGACCAATGTATCTGAAAGCTTCCGAACGTACAAATTATCCTAAATTTCCTCTTGACGCTTCAAAGCCAAGCAATGCGTAAATAATGATGGATCATCGTAATGGCGGGCTGTTTTTACTAAGTTTTATCTTGTTAAACACAAGTCTTTTGAAAACAATTCAGCCAATGCATGCTGTTTAGACTTTAGAGAGCACGTTTTTTATGTGAATTATATCTCTATACAAGAATTCCTTTGAAATCTTCAAATTTTGCCATTAAATTTGATTTTAATTGGGTTTGATTTCCAATTACTTACGATGTGAGCTAGAATTATTAGTATAAACCAAATTATATTCCAAAAAATTTAACGAATGTCAAGTTTTCCTAGTTCATTTTGAGGCAATTTCCGCCTTTTCAATCATTATTTCTGAGGAAACTAAAATGATGTGTCATACAACCATTTTTGTTGATTCATACCCAAATTCTGAGAACATCAGTACCATATACCTTGGTAGAGTTGTTAGGAGTAGAAGGCTAGCTTACTTTTGGAGATTGCCGAAAGTCATTGCTTAGAATCGTGTCTTGAATACAATTTTATTTATAGACGTCAATCATAATACCTGACCCAACCAAAAAGATATAACCCAATTTTAACTTCCAGATTTGATTAACTGTGAAAAAGAACACTTGTTCAATGTCCACGTCCCTAACGGTACTTGACATTAGTCCTATTGTTGGTGTTAAGTGCTCATACTAGTATATATTTATACACTGACAAAGTGATCCATTACCGTTTGTGAACACTTCAAAGTATCACTCAGCGATTATCTGTAACATAATTATACTTTATGAAATTTAAACTGGATTTAACATGGGCTGTAAATAAATCAAGCGTAAGAAATGAAATTTAAGTCTGTAACAAACTTGATCTATCAAATCGTATCGGTTTAGCACTTTTTGTATATATTGTTTCACGTGACATGTGAATTGCAAACAGATGGCACTCCATGTTTGCTTCTAAATCCCTGTTTTGATTCATCGGCGATAATACCGCATAGTGTTTTATTCGACTTTGTTTTGAATGACCAATCGAAATAGATTATGACAGCATGTAGACTAAATAGAGATGCAAAATATTTAATTCAACTTTTGTGCGATTTACATCTTCGATGATCAAACAAGCGCTCGCCGAAATCTGAAACTATTGCATCGAATAGGCTAACGGTATTGGCCACCTAGTGACTTGCACCTCGGCCATGAGACGGGTATGGTTGAACAATAGACTGATGGGCGAGTCCTCGCAATCCAGATATCTACAAGTAGATACGATAAACGCTGCCACCAAATAGAAAAATGAAATATTCTTGTTTAGCAATATATTTGAATCGCTCCGTGTTAGCATGTTTATCATTGTATATATATATATATATTTTAACAGGAAGAATAAGGTTACCGAATCAATTTTTGTGTTTTCCAACATTCTATTCCAAATTTAAAATGGTATCATTCTCTGTGGAGTTATATATTGGCTTTTTCTCAAAGTTATATACAAATTCTCTATATTTTGTCTTTCACATAAGTTCACCTAATTTGATTGTAATTCATTGCATGTGGGAATTTCGCATCGTTGGCAGTTTGACACTATCGGTATGTAGAAAAACACTGGAACATGCATCTGGCAAAGTATATGCGCTTTCCCACGCACTGTTTGCTTATCTTTGTGGTATTTTCTCTTGTGAACTCCACATCAAATAATTAGGAAAATCTTCAATTTGACAGAACTTTTATGTCTCGTTCATATTCACCTCAAGTATTGCCAATGTAGTGCACTTCAGACAAACCTTTAAGGCAGAATATTGGAGAATTTTACTAAGATTTTAACAATATAGCGACTATGAAGAATTCTGGTTGGCAGCAATAAGGTTAAAGGCGAGGTTAGGGCAGTTAGTTGTACCGTGCACAGGTATTTCATAACAGCAGAGTGATCGATACGAATTAATTGTTATTAGGATATTTAACAAGACTGCACGAAAAAAATGTTGAACGGTAAATCAGTATAAAAGGATGTAAGACAAAATATGCTGGCTTAGATGGTTTTATATTCATATCACATAAAATTCAAAGGCACCGTACGTTTTTTTATGTTATAGAAGATAATGCGATTCTCCATTGAAATAAATATACATTTCGCTTCAAAACACATTTTCTTCTTTCGTTGCTTATAATCCGATTATGGTTAAAACCTCCTAATATGGGCATTCGTTGTATAAAAATTTGTTATCAAAACCTGTTTATTTCGTTCGTGACTCGAAATTGTTTTGAATGCAAATTTCTCCCATATAACCACATTCTTCTGATCATAATCGCCATCCGTTACGAAGTTATCGTATATTATTACACGAGTATACTATATAGTGTTATTTTAGAGGTGAACTTGAACTAAAGTTAGTTATAAATAGATAGTAAATGAAAATACTCGAATACCACCTGATTTGGTAAAGTCGGACAACTTGTGCGTCCGATGAACTCGAAAATTTTTCGTATGCATTTACGAGCCTTGATCAATATACAAATTGGTCGCTAGAAAACCAGAAAATTTGTCAAACAGATGTTTATTTTTAAAAAGAAAAAGTTTTATCAAGTTTTATAAAGGCATATGTTATATTCCACTCATAGATGCTCAAAATATCGCCCGTGCACTTTATTGTCTTATCCTAGAAATCCAAGGTCGTTCCAATTCAACCTCTACCTATACACATTTATTCATGATTTCATCTGACTTTAAAATTTTCTGCTTTTCTAGCGACCATCCTGTATATGGATATTTCATGAGTTAAAGGCATATTCCTCAATTTTAATTATTGTATATCCACGTGGTGTTCAATCCCACAATAAAACATAATTTAGAAAAAAATTTTATGTGAGGCACGGGTGATCTTTTTAATCGACATTTTCTAATCTCACCATTATAGTTGTTGGAACTTCATTATTCAAATCTATATTTATGAATTGTGAGGCTTATCACATAATAATTTGGGTAAACATTGCAATAAATATACCAATAAACTTTTTTTAGTTAAGATTTCACGACCCGCCGGTGTGCATGTTATAGAATGCATAGAACGCACATGTTATAGAATGCATATGAGGTAATGAATGTATGCCCTAACCTGGTACGCACACACTACGGGAGTTAACCATTGGTCCATATAATCGAAGGCAATTTATAAGTTTCAAATTAATCTCTCGTTCGGAGGTGATGTTATTCGGAATAAATAAATTCAGGTTTACTTGCTAATAGTTGAATTGAACAAGTTGAATATGTTAAAATTTGTATTAGGTCGTTAATTTTTAAAATCATATTTCGTTAAAGATAACACCTATGCCTACAAAGATTAGACCTGGCTTCTATTTTGGGCTTGGTGTGACGATAAATGACAGACCAGATTCGGGCCGTAATTTTTTTCCTTTCTGGGGTTCTATATTGAACAGTACACGCTAACTTCTTTATATCGAGTATTTATTTTGCGAATAAATGTGAGCGAAACTGTATGGCCATCTTCATGAATGGTTAAACTACGACTCTACCTCCAGAAACTTATTGGAGCTGCGAATAACAGGAAATGTAGTACTTCTACTCGATACTTGCTGACATATACAGCATTTGAATTTTGCATGCAATTTTAGTTATTTGAATGTTGCCAGATTCATCATGTCCTTTTTTCATACATATACAGTAGAATGCAAATAGTAAGTTTGAGTTCATTTAAAATATCTTAACTGCTTTTTAAAACATATTGCTGATCAATATGATCACCGATTTTAAACTAGGTCCATGTTTGGCATTCCTGCTGCTGTTGAAATATTTGATTCGAATCCTCTTGTTAAAGTTGATATTGTCGATACCGCGAAGTATACCAAAGCAATTGAATAGGCCTGAATTACTGTTGATGAAGCCCATTTTTTATGGAACACCAAAGGAGAAGTTCTTCATTTAAAAAGCTCAAACGAGATGCATAAATACCGATATAACAAGACTATGTCCTGAAGTCAGTGAAATATTTAATTATTTTGAATAGTTGTGTCTAAGTTAGATGTTTTTTGTCTAAGATACTGTTTTTTTGTTGTTTTGGAATTGAGTTTTTCATTCTATACATATCGTAGAGATTCTTTTGGAATAGCAAAGAATGTATTTAAAAAATTTTAACCAGATCTGTATCTAATTTTGCAGGCTTTCATTATTTCGTTATTTTAAAATCTTCCGTAAATTTGAAATTTCAAGTGTCGTTGAATTTTGATAAAAGTCGAAATTGAAATTTTGGTCATCGGTATGTCTTATAATTATTCTACGGAAACCAATATGGTATATTCATGAAAATTCCTATTCAATATCAACGCATATCAATGGGTGCAAACTTTATTTGGAAACTAAATTTAAATACAAACTGCTGCCAAGGAAGTCAAAACATACAATTGTATTGATATTTAGGCTGTAACTTTATTAGCTTCCGATTTCGTATATCGCACATCCTCAAGATTGACTGGTTTGAACCATAAATACTATATATATATCGAAAAATATTATATAAGATAAATACTTCAGTAAATCGCATTAGCTTATGATCTGTAGGCGTTTCCATTTCGAAGTGTCAGTTAGAATGCTTCCGTCGCTATTACACTTTGCCCGTGAGGTTATAAGCGGTTAAAACAAAATTTCATTCTGTTTGTATTCCAGGATATCAGTTCGTTATTATTTATATGAGCCAGGGTCAATGCCACCATTTGTTTAGAAACATTTTAAGATAATATTTCATGTTTGACCAGTTAGTCATGAAACATTGTTAAAAAACTTCAAATCAAGTTCTAATTATTTTGGTTTTCTTATTATTTCAATTCACCTTTCCTATTTTGATCAAAACATTGCTGTGGGCAATGCCAAACACCAAACCCTACTTTTCGAATAATTTTTATTTCGACTTTTATGACTTCGCTTTAAACCTTTTTCCATTTTTTTCATATAATGATAAAAATTATAATCATGAACCGCCGAACAGGCATCTTGCCACCGTCCAGCTCAATATTGTATCTGTTGTTATTGATAAATTTATCCAACTTTTGACTTTTATGATCTGAACTAATGTCAAAAGCTCTTACTTAAAATAAGCAGGGTACACACAGCTGGACGCGCAAGAATACAATTTTCACTAATCAGTAATGCCTATATAGCAGGGGTGGATAAGGTTGTTGGATCATGGGCCAAATTTTTACACAACTAGACTGGCGGGCCACGTTAATGTGACGTAAAAAGTAACATTTTATGAACAATATTTACAGTTTTACAAAAGCAAAAGTGGAAACAATAAGCTTCATGCCAGAACTAAATTTAATCGCAATCTCGACAAATTGTTTGAGCTATTTTTTTTTTAGCTCAAAAATCAAAATGTGGTTTTGGTTTGGTGGTGGCAGCATCAGGACCGAGCCGGATTCGGGCCGCGGGCCGTAGTTTCCCATGTCAGGTATATAGGCACATCGTATTTTGATTTTAGCAATATATTGGGAAAACTTAAACCGAATTAAATTAGATTATGAACATGGGGAGATGACACAACTGTGAAGGGTCGAATTTAATTTACGCCTATAGTATCCGCGTTTACGAGTTGTTATTTTCGAAATGTCTGATCGTATACCAACATCACCAGCCGTCGTAGTGCCGGTCTCCATTGTCAAGTTTATCTATTTTTGTAAATATTCCCTAAGGATTCTCACGACACGCTGCTGTAGTAGTACTCAGATTACTTTAAAATTGCTGGTTTATGAGTTTCCGGGCTTAGACTATTTACAATTTATAGCGCGAACGTGCTTTAGATAGCAAGTGATTTAAAAACATGCACGACAGTATTCATTCAATACAACAATGGAAATGTGTTGAAATAAAACGTCCCTATTGTTCACGCAATATACTGGATGCCTGACAGTATTTTAATTTCCCTGGAGAACGTTCACACGCGCTCAATAGAAGTCTGGTCTGATTGATGACGTCACATAACATCATTGTCTTTTTTAAAATGCATTATCAGCTGCTACATTTTTGTTGGACTGTTTTGTTTATGTGAAAGCAACTAACGGTCTCATCACTTTGGGTTTTCAACATATTTTTGTGATATGGTTTATGTGACTTTGTAATGATTTATAAAAATCATTATTCCGAGTATTTAATTGACTTTATTGGTGCAGTCTTAAATTTTTAACAAGTTAAATTAAGGGGTTTTAACATGACAATCAATTTTCACTTTTCTTTTTTATAACTATGATTTTGCGACAGAATTCAGATAAATTTCTCCATTTTGAAGCGAGGAACACCTACCAGCAATGCTTCACGCCATGTTGAAATTCAATACCACTACGTGAAATGACATGAATTCCGATGCACTATTTCTTCATTTATTTCGGCTCAAATTGAGGCGTATCAGTTTACCACAGGCACAGTGCAAACAACAATCAGTTCATTTACTTGTGTTTTAATATAATTTATATTTCATAGTTAGCAAGAACCACATATTTATGCGTAATTGCGTCTCTCTATAAGTCTATAGAGAAGCAATATTTGCGTGACAGGTATGCGCATAGAAGGTTCATCAGGGATCGCAGTCTTTGAAACAGTTCGTCATCATATCAAACACGGGCTCCCAATAACAAATGAGTTTTCACCTCATATCATGTTTGGTTGGTATTTGCTCAAACAACAATTTTGATTTTTAAATTCTAAATTTGGAGGTCTATATTTCTTTTCTACAACACGCATATCTGCTATGTTGTGGTAAACAGTGTCGCGTCATATCGTGTTTCCGAAAGGATGTTTTCTGTCAAGTCGTTCGCGCCCCCAAATGCTCAATTTTAGGGCGAGTATGTTCAATTATTTTTCGACCATGTTTTGAGTTTTTATCGTCGCCAATTCTAATATATCCGGAGGGATTCTAGACGGGCCAGTGAATTATTCACTGACATATTTCAAGCATTGTTGCCGGTTCACGAAAATACGTTGTTGAGGTAGATATTTATCAGCAAATATCAGTGTGTTTCACTGTTTTTGATAAAATGAAAATCCGAATTTTATTGTCTGATGTTGATATTTCTCTCATTTCTGAAATATTGGTCAAATTTTTGTAGAAGCACTACCTTTTACGCGAGATCATTCTTTTTGCACTCCCCTGCCCCAATTAATTTATTTAGTCAACAATAATTGTCATCGATTTTTGATGATTGACTGTTTTGTCGCGTCACAGACATTAGCTAACAAACCGGCCGTAATTGGCTTTAGTTTTGCGAAAATTTTTTCCTTTTGGCTTTGGGTCAATTTTTTTTTATCTTGCTCCACTAAGAATGCTTGTTATTGTCTATTGCGGAATGCGATGCATTGGTCAAATTCCTAAGTACATATTTTAGCGGATACAAATTTCAGACTGTAAACAATAAATATCTTCGAAGAAAAAGTGCAAGATTCTTGAATGACTTCAATCAGCTGTCGCAAGAAAACGCGCCATAGGTTAAAATCTGAGACAATTGATATGATTTCCGTAATCTAACTGGCCTCATTTTCCCAATGCACATTTGACTTCAGGCCATGTAAAAATGCCATCTTGGGTTCACCAAGCGGCTGCTAACGAATATTCAAACTCCCATACGGTGGCGCTGTAGTTTTGCGTGGTATTGTTGAAATTAATGAATACAGCCGAAAAAATATTATAGTCGACGATTAACGTTAAGTCATACGAAGTTAAAAGTTAATTAACCTATTTAATATACATTTATAACCTCTCATATGTTTCATTAATATCAATCCGAATTTAAATATTGTTGAATTAGACAATGAAAAAGAAATATATTCACAATGTTATATAGTTTGAGAAAAACATAAGCATCAGTTTGATAGTGTCTGTAACGACCGACCCTTATTTCTATGCATAATTTTTTTATTATTCAAGAAACAATATGAAAACATGAGGTATGTTATAGTATATTTGTAACATTTTTTAGAACTTGAGCAATTTGTCGTTCCGATAATCTATTATTTCACCAAGAAATCCAAACCCAAATTTTATTATGTCGTAAAATTCAATCACCTCTAATTCGAAAGCCGCTGTTAATACCAAGTAAGTAGAGTGGATTAACTCTTGACAGGTAACGCAGTTTTAATACTGATCTCATAGGGTGTTTATAGAGTACAGGCTAATATTCTCAGCGACAGCTAAATCCTTTGATGTATTGGTTTGAAAATTTTGAGGTTATATAACAATAGTCACTCGTTGGCCTTTTATGTCTTCCGAGAAGGTTCAAGGTTTCTAGAAATAAAAATTTCGAATCGTAAACTTTGCTGTGTTCATTTATTGGAGTACTTTGGTCTTTCTAAAAACATCAACGTTTTACAATTTTGGATCCACATTATATGAGTAATTTGCATTTAAAATTGTTTTTGGTAAAATTCAAACGACAAATTTATTTTAAAATCTATCCAAAACTTTGAATTTTAAGAATCTATTTTTATCGATTTGATCAATTTATTTTGATTTACTACAGACTATTATGGGAAATTGGTTCTTTGATTTAAAGTTGAATGATCTAAATTATTATTCAAGTTATTTGGAATTCGGTCTTTTTCAACTGCTCAGCTTGACTCGAATCAATATATTTTAATATTAGCAGGCTTAATTCGAGTCATTGTGCCGTATTGTATAAAAACTTGTATAATGGCCGTAATGTCTTGGCTAATAAGCTTTATATTTGACCTCTGACCTGAGAACGTAAAGCCGACTCACTTGTTCTCTTTTGAATTCTCGAATGTCGGATGACTCGACCTGATTTGTACTTCATATTTTAATCAGATTTGACCGAAAATAAAATAGAACCTGATCCAGAACAAATCCACTGCTTTTTAAGTAAGATTTTGATTTTTGTGGATTTTATTTGACGTGACTTCTATGGCCTGATCATAATCTGGTTCTGTATTTTTTCGGATAGCACAAACAGTATATATATATAATATATTTTATATGTTTGATTGATAACACTAAAATGGAGTTTTGAGATTTTTAATAATTACGTGGCAAGTTTATCCAGTTCTAAATTGAATTTTCTTCCATTTCGCAGGTAGTGATTGTCTTAACACACCACCAATATAATGAATAGCAAATCAGTGATGCAATCTCCACCTAAACAGGTTACATTGCCCATGTTTATTTTGACTACGTTTCAAAAAAACAGCAAAATATTTATCTAGAAGGCGCGAACTGTTGGTGTTCAAAACGACACCTAGTGTTTTTTTAGTCATTCTATCTTTGTCATTCAGATTTGGATCAGGCGCCTACACCTTGTTTTCAAAACATTAGACGCTTGCACGATATTGGAATTGTACGGCAATTTATCTCATTTTTATTTTGGAAATATTGAATTCACATGCTTTGTACCCATGTTTTTAGCAATATATTCACAGCTGATAGTTATTTTTCTATAATACATTGCCCCCCATCTTAACGTTCTCCTCTCGGGGATATGTGAAATACGCAGGAACTAGCGTGAAATGTTGATGTTTGCAGATAGTCGAAATGAGAAGGTAATGTCTCCAGGACGCTAATTTGCCAAGTAAAATATTTTGATTTGATTTGAAAAAACATGAGGTCTGGGAAAATTCCATTAGTGTGTTGGTAACTCAAGTTAACAATGGCATTTCTAACATTCCGTGGACAGTTATGGGAGATAATAAAGTCTCTGGTGAAAAATATAAACTGGGTTTGGGTGTGGTTAGGTACTTAATTTTACTTTTGTTTTTGTTTGTAATTGTGCAATTTGTACTTTCTTGAACCAACGATGCATATGATGGACTTCATTAGTTGCTTGGCGACATGAAAAATTTATTTTCCTATTATCTCAGACCAGCCTTGACATATTATACAGTAGGGGTAATGGATTAAATTGCTGTGTGTATCGTTTTTTGGGTTGCCTTTATATTTGAGACGACAATTAACAATAGACCCGTACCGTATTGATCGTGACTGTGGCCGTATTGGTAATTAAGTGAGGGTGTATTGAAGTCGCACTTCTAAATTTAACATCGTAACAACAAACTGACGTCATAATAATAAATGAAATACCATAACACTTTTTAGAATTCGGACTAATAGGATTCATGTACGATTCCTCAAATGCTACTAATCGGGCTTGCGGAATGCAACTGTTACCAAATTTTCATGAGTATGGATTTTCACGGCTATCTTATCACAGCTGTCGAAGTATGTCAGCCACAGACCTGTCGATGTCTGGCCACCAGGATGGATAGTTGGTTTTGCAAAATTACTTTCTCACGACTTGCGAAACTTGATATAGATATAGATCTCAGAATATTGACCCCAGTGTGTCTGTGAACCAGGCAGCATAAAACATTTTACGTTTGGGAACCCAGGAATGAGGGATTTGAATTAAATTCTTATAATTTGGAAGATATATCCATTTTAAAAGTGGCATAATCATATCCTTTGCTGTAAATTACTTTATTCTTAAAAACACCATCCCCTGATTTATCATTTGACTATGTCTCGCACAGTTGAATTCAGATTTAATTGTGTTTCCAATTTACTTTCAGGTCACTCAACTGCTTTGGAGACTCAAGTCAAGGGTGATTGTAAGGTAAGAAACACTTCGGACCTACTTGAAAGCAAGTGTATCGAAACGGAGTAATTAATTTCCTTTCTCTTCAGTCAGCAAGCGGTAATAATTATATCATAGTCTGAATCGGTCCAATTATGAATCATATATGAACGTACTTCACGAATGTACAGTCCTTCACCGCCCGTGAGAAAATTAGCACAAAATTAATCGTATAATTGAAATCTGTCTGAATGCTACATGTAGACTAATTAGTATCATACTGTTCTCGCCCGTCGGTGCGAATTATACGCCTCGTGTTCTTTGTAAGTAAAGTGTGACCTATGAAAGGCGAGACTTTCTCTAATTATTGATCGTTTCATGCTTAAGGGGGATGTCTAGTTTCACAATACCTTATTTTAGATAATGAACACTTTAATATACTTATTACGTCCGTTATGGACAATGGGTCTGTATATTGTATTCCGAATACTGTATCTCGATGTTAATTGACCGAGAAAGGTACTCTCGTACCGTTATCGTAACGATAAGTTGTCCATAATGTCCTACTCAGAACGGTACGTCTAACGGAGTTGCTTATCGGCTTTACTTATGAAAGCTTTTTAAGTTAACCGAAAACTTTGAATTTTTATAATAATGATTGGATAGAAATTTTGGTTGGTTGATTATAATTTCAACCTCGAATCAAAGCCGATAAGCAACTCCGTCTTGCGAAAACTACTTATGAAAGCTTTTTAAGTTAACCGAAAACTTTGAATTTTTATGTCTTGCGAAAACTACTTATGAAAGCTTTTTAAGTTAACCGAAAACTTTGAATTTTTATAATAATGATTGGATAGAAATTTTGGTTGGTTGATTATAATTTCAACCTCGAATCAGTTTTCGCAAGACATTTATGAACTTGGGACAGTACATGGTCATAAACATTTGACTCATTTCGGTCATTATTTGCATTACCGCCTTAAGAACCTTCTCGATCTCGGATTAACAACTAATTGTATAGTAGTGTATTGGACAATCACAGATCATTCCCAGTCACCCTTGAATATTTAAATTGTGTAATTCACGTAGCTGTACTCGCATGGAGAGCGCTATTTCTCGACTGAATAAATTTTCATATTTGCATAGTGCAAGGAATAAGATATCTAAACGTTGAATATATTTTTAGAATAAGGTGTAAAAAGACGGAAGTTTGGCTTGTTGCCACATCCGTCAACGTGTTTCTTCATTTTGGCTAAATCCATAAACGGAAGTTGACGTAAATGTCATAAGTAATTCACTTAATTCAGTTTGATAAGAAAGAAGTACAACACATATAGATGGCATTTAACCATATTTCAAACAATTAAATATATGGCGTGATACGATCAGTCCACAAAACTGCTGGTTCAAATGGATATGGAATTTCAAATCAAATACTAAAGTATAAACATTATACATATTTTGATCAATTAATTTGAATTCCTTCACAGGAAGTGATCGATATGTACTAAATTACAAATAATCATATTATAACAATGTGAAAAATGTTTGGAAAACAGAAAATAAAATCGAACGGGCTCCTCATCAGGCGGCATTCTGCATTCAGTTTGTAATTAGCGCGATATATTTTATCAGACTAAACAATCAAATTTGTGACTTAGTTATATGGCGATTTATCTTGTCTATCTAGGTCTGAAATTTTATTTCCAGCTTTGAATGCCAATGTAGTTACTATTAAACTGGCTGCCTTTCTGACATCTTGGTGGGACCTCCGCGGAGAAGTCTATTCCAATAGCGATCATGATCCATTGATATTCCCAACCAACTATTTGGTAGTCGATTTTTAGCATGTAGTATTCCTGTAAAAATCACATTGTCGAAATTTTGAACAAACGAGTGGTTAGGGTTTTTTCTTTCTCTTGGCCATGTATGAAATAGTTTTTAATCACGATTTTAGTTTCAATCGTAATTTCAATATTTTAATTAGACAAAGGAATTTTAATAAAATTGCTTTTTCTTCCCTTTTTCGGTACGGTATGGTATATCACTGACTGGTTTTGACGTTACCTGTACTATTTTAATCGTTACGTAGGATCTATGACGTATAACGCCTTTAGCTGATGTTAAAAACAAACGATTTACATACCTTCGCATACCTGGCTGACTAAACTTACGGTGGTTTTGATATACAAGCGTTTTTGGACTTGTTTTGCTTCTATGATTTAGAAAAGCCCATGATTCATTTTCACGAAAACAAGTTAATCGTGCTTTTGTGAGTTTGTGAATGAAGTCTCTGTTCAAAAGCAGTTGATGTTAAGTTCAGCTGAACAACTTCTCGAAACTGAGAAGACTCACTTTAAAACCAGGTTGCTAGAATACAATTAGATGTCTGTAACCAAAAAAAAAATTTATCAATATAATATGTAGAGACAGGCTCACGCTCATAATGGGAAGGATTCAAATCAACGTAATCAGGAAAACAGTGAAAGAAAGTAAAACGGTATTCATAGAATATTCTATTCAACCAGTAATAGTAAGACTAATAGATCAGCTTCGAGTTAACTCATTTTTACTTATGTGAAAATATCCCACAGGTATTTGTTTGTTTTGTTAATATCTTCTGTCTATTCGCTATCAATGTTATATCGAAGTTACGTTGAAACAATAGCGTTTTGTAGCGTTTTATTTACAAGTAGTTTTTGTATATTATCATCAATTATTGCTGAAATCGAACTGTTACCCTGCATCTGAATTTTTTCAACATTTTCCCTGTTCTATTTTACTTTACTTTTAGAATTAGAAAGGCTGTCAACTGCAGTTCTTGTCTAGGGCTTTGGTTGAAGCAGCCTAGGTCTCATTCCGAGTTTACTCGTCACTAATTTGAGGTTTTTGGGATTGGCGTATCAAAACTGGATAATCTAATGTCTCAGTATTGTTTGGCACACTTGTCCAAACATGGGGCTAACATGTTTCATGTCTTCATGCAACAATGTATTATTAAACATGCTTGACTGATTGTTGTATTTGAATGTAAAAGCCAATGCTATGCTTTTACGAGCAACCGAGCGTATAGCTTGCGTGAGACGCTCTAAAGCGCCCAAATGCTACTCGTAAATAAACAGTTGACCCGTGAGCACCCAAAGAAAGCCTATACCTCTCAGTTCACTTCGCTGGCAGTATCGATTAAATCTAGTCGCAACTATTCTAATTCTTCTGGCGAACATGACTAGACCCAACCTAGTCACATTACTCACTATCATTTTTAGAAGTTCGAATGCCGGTAGAATTTTAGATTAGTAAAATCGTACATATGTATTGGCAATGAAAACATTCAAAAGTGTTATTTTGAACTTTTAGAGAACTTTTGACTTTTTGGAATGTTTTTATTAAATGCCTACACCTTATTACATGCTAGGATGATATTCATGAAATTATTCGTTTACTAGTCTTTTTCTGGATATATAAGCGTATTCTCCATATTATGTTGCAGAGGTCCAGCCTAGATCCCTTGTCATTATCTAAAATAAACAATCCACGAAAAGTTTTAATGTGAAATAGTCCCGTGCAAACAGCAGGATTCTTTGGATTAAATTCAGGGGTGTAATTACATATTTGTCGACACAATCCTTGTTATATTTACGGTTTAATCTTTTGAATCCCCCATACGTTTATGGGGTGCGCCGATGGACACACGATGACGACAATTTTCGTCTTTTCGCGTGCGACGCAGGCGAGATTCACGGGGTCAGTACCAAACAAATAAATAGCCACTATATATAGTTCTTATTAGAGAAACTCGCAAACCACCAAATAGCCAGTAAGGTATCTATTGAATACTGTTTATATTATGGTAATAAGGATTTTATTTGCTGGTAAGTGTAATTTAATTTATAAATATTCAAAACTATGAAACAAAAAGTCTGATAAGTTGAAGTAAAATATCGAATAAACAGTTTAGTCATATATTCTTGAACAATTTGTTCATTCTAGTAATGATGTCCACAATTCGAACATAAAATATTCATGTGAATGAAACATACGTTATTGCGTCATGTTGGACAATTTATCTTATTCAATGGGTTCAGTATTTTCTAACTACCTGTAATTAATATGCTTGTCTTAATACAAATTTCCTCAAGATGTCATGCAATTAACAATTATTTTAGTACCTCAGGCATAACAAATCTAAATCCACTAAATATACTGCCATGTCGCTAAATCAACAATTTCCACTCAAGTTCAGCTTCTGAAATATTCTCTTTCATTTTCTTTGGATCATCGCTTATTAGTTCATGCTATGTTGGGAATAGATGTAAACCAAGGCCGATAGACGGTACTTTATGGCTGTAAAAATAAACTTGCATACCACACTCTATGTGTCGTTTTTATTGCACTAATGATACGGTGGTAACTCCGTAAAATACCACATTTTACAACGTTTAGTCATGTGTGTTATAAGATGAATCGAATTTCAAATTGAGCTTGTCTTATTTAGTAGTTTAGCGCCATGTTTGACCTGATGATAATATTTCGTATAGCTATCGTGTTTCTGCTCTCTGTGAAAGGTTGCGTGCGTGCGTGAACAGAGAAAAAATGCGTCGCTCGCGATCGACGTCGATATGCGAGAGTTCAGTCGATGTTTAAGTTTTGTCGGGCAGGTGAGGTTGATCGTCTACCTTGGCGTCGTCGAACATAAAATTGCGGCAGAGAAATGCTTTATCAAATGTAATTCAATGGGAGATAAGATGATAGTGATAGGAAGGATGTGTGCATATAACTTTCTGCCTTCAGATAAAGTTTGAATAGACTTGCATACGAAAGAATAGTCTAAAATGGACTAATTTCACGTCATCTGTGTTTAGCTACCGGTACAGATAAATCGTTTTATTTTACACGTGCATTAAATATCCGTCATTCTTCTTTATCATAATTTGTGAAAGCCTGTGTAGGTAAATATGGCGCAAATACACGGAGTAATAGTGAAGATGAATTTTGTATAGTAGTATAACATAAACATATTCGTAGGAAATTATCGAATTTTCAATTTTTTCTGTTGAAATGTGGTGCGCCAATCCAATGGTTGTGGATACATTGGAAGGTAAGATAGTTTCGAATCAATTACCGATTTGTGCTTCTAATATGACTTTCAATTATCAAACTGCAAGGTCTCTTCAAAGTTTATTTGGATATCTGGAATATGCTCAGAAATGATGCATATATTATGTAAACATCAATTGAAAACGTATTCCACAAAAAATGATTCATTTAAATTAAAAATATATATTCGGTCAATTGAAACTCTCAACCATCAAATCAACTTTAAAAGTGCATTCCTGCGACGATTTTGTACCGCAGAAGGAGAAAATATATTCAAATTGAGTTTTTTACCTTTTTTTAAACCGTTGGCAATCTAGCGATAAGTCAATGTTAAATATATTAAAAATTGTTGTTGTTTGGCTTGAATTACGGTTTCACGCTGTGACCTAAATGTTGATAGATTTCGATTTTAACGCCTGAGGTCTGTGATCCGACCCTCGTAAAATATCCGGCAGTAAATCTTGGACGCTGACGATCTCGCAAAAGTGTATGAAGGATTTAGATTTAGAAAACTTTGAACCCGTATGAACTTGGACGTAACGTTGTCCAACCTTCATATATACATTCTCAGAAAGGATCGGCTCTAACTTTGGAAAAATAAAGTTTTGTGGGACATTTCGGTTAAACTCTGAATACCAGCTGTTATGATAACACATCAATATTACTTTATGCTCCAATACACAATTTTCACATTCGATTTTGACTAAGACGATCTTTTGTTCCATTATAAAGCCGGAAGCCGTTTTTAGACGTTACGTCACTCGTAGTACTTTTTTGTAACAACACGATCAACGACGGCCTGTGCTGTCATTATCTGTTTGGTAGTAGATATGATATGCGACGGGCTGTGGTCCACTTCGCTATGTATACGTGCCTGACTGGCCCTTTGTTTGAGTTATGTCTACCCGATTAAGTCATTTCATTGTTCTATGCTAATTTCCAAGGCCGCACTGTGAGGTGTTTGGAGAGAAAGTAGTTTGGATTTGTTAACTATGTAACCCTTTGGGTGATATATAAACTGTGAATGAATATGGAAATGACTATTTTCCTGTGTAACGCCCCGACTTGTTACCATTCCAGAGTTAAATTTGGCACATACGTTTGAACAATTTGAACGAGTGATTTCTACCAAACCTCCTAACGTCGCTCGCCAAACTATCACTTACATTAATCGTAAAATTATTCATCTCACAAATCGCTATTGTTCTACGTGAATTATTTTCCACCCGTACTTCCGATCATCTCTAATCGTTTACTCTCGACAACCAGAAGCGATTTACGATCGCTTCCATACGTGTGACAGGTGTCATGAACTCTTATCTTAAGTGAGAAGTATGGTTGGAAGAATTTATCGTCCATAATTTTCTCCGTTGGTTTTTATTCGGATGTAGTCATGCCCGACTATGCAAAGCGCTCTTGTAATACATAATTTTATTCCGCGAAAGTTTGCTTGATAATTTAATAGAATTGTTTGAAGATGGCTGAATTATGAGTTTAGTATAGGAAATACAAAGCCACGTTGTTTGGTGACAAGTCGCGTCGCAAGTAGCTATCAGCTACTCTTACTGCATCTTTGATTCATCATCAGTCATTTTGCACTCGTAGTCATTCCTGCATATTTTTAGTTTCACGTCGAGTGAAGTAATTTAGTCACGCAAATCGACGAAATCTTTTTAGACTACCACGTTTTTGATTGATTTTCCTTGCCTTTGCTTTCTTTTTAACAATATTGATGTTACCTTTGGATTGTCAGATTTCACGCAATATTTGGTAATTTTTGTGACTATGACCAAAGCATGACTGCTGTTCTTTGCGTTTGAGATTAGAACTATTTTTTGTTCATTTGTACTTCTAAAGAGACTTTCCTGGCACGATTTTGGGCAGGCTTTATTTTTGATATACTATACTATGATACCAATTTTCTGTAACCATCCAAACCCCATGTCGTATTCATTTACAAAAGTCTTCGATAGATGCGACAGCTTTACCTTTGATACAAACTACCGGTACTTAAATTTGTCGCATTTCGAAAGACGCAAAGTCAGCGATTTTAACAAAGTTGAGCCGACCAGGACATTGTGTAGTTATTGTTTGTCGATTACTAGATGAAATAGGTCAGTTTGCTTTACTTTTAGTATGTCGTCAGACAATACCCGTTCTCCAAAAGCGGGGAAAGTATAGTCAACCTAATTGAGAGCAGAATTTTTTTGGTATACCTTTTTTTTGGAATGCATTATTCAGATGAGTTAGAGTTTACTTCATTAAATATTCTTTTATCGTTTTTCATCTTCAGTTAAAAATTATGTTGCATATACAAATAGACCGATAATACTATCTGTAATTGTATTTCTACTTTTTTGGTCATGGTACGACAAAACATGGAGATCGGTTAGTAACTTAATTTTATATCGTTGTTGAAAATCAACTTCGCCATTGATATCGTAATCAGAATTTGTAATTTCTAATCTTACAAATATATAGTAAAAGTGAAATTTAAAAAGTGTATCCGTGTAAAATAGGATTTTACATAATTGGAACACGCACCAAGGCAATTTTGTAATATCACAAAGAATCATAATTTGCAACGTGAATCATACCTGATCAAGCACGTAACTTTGATAGACTACTTTTTAATAGAAGATTTATCAATGTCCACGTTTAATCGCCCGTCATTTGAATCGCATTATCTTGCCGTTCAGTTGTATTATAATACCTGTAAAGTGGAATGTCGTCGCATCGTCATCACGTTTTCGGACAAAAGGAAACCGAATTATGTCCACTGTTGGTCGGTATAGACCACTTCATCGACTTTTTGTGCAAATATACCTTAGATAACGTTTTATATACCCAATGTAAGCCTAGTATGATCGTGGCCAAAAAAAGACCAGAATCAAGTCCGATCGGCGATTATTAATTATTCTTAATCCCTCTATAAACTCATGTATTCTATTTGTACATAAGTAGCATACATAGATTGTCTTGAAAATTTCATCTCTGCATCGACGAAAAATTGATTCTCTTTGCCCATTTTAAAGATATTGTAGCTTTTTTGTTGTTTGATCTTTTTCGAATTTTAATAGTAAATGGGTTCCCATATTATTGTAAACCTTTAATCATCTTTGCAATTCTTTCGTTTTCATTTTTTCAAGTGGCTTTGGAAGATATTAAAATTAAAATTTCAAACATAATTTCAATTTTAGTGCATATACAAATTGTAAGTGCTGAAAATATACTTATATGTTCAAGTTAGCGGTGTACTTGTCTTATAACTTGAATACAAAATTCGTGTACTTTTGAGGGTTAGGTTACACTTTAATTTTTTAGATCAGGACTTGTTGCCATTTCCGCTATCCATTTATATTCATGCAACAAAATAACTTTTAATTTTTTGTTTATAGCTGATCCGTACTCTGGGTACGCCGAGTGCCAGGACGGCGTGGGAGATCAGGAAATAGACGACAAAGTTTCAGATCACATCCCAGTATATCCATCTCGTCCTCCATCGCTCGCAAGATCGGCTTCCTGTAATCGGATTAATCTCGCACTTCCCAATCGGAAGCCAAAACGAAGTCTCAGTTCAAGCGGGACACAAAGGCCATTTGTACGTATAAGTCGGGTTCAAAGTTCAAAGGGAATTGACAGAGAGACAACGCCAATAAAAGAAAAACTAAAAAGAAGTGATTCAGTCATAACTCGATTAGCTCGCCAGTATTCGTTCGGTCGATCCAGGCGTTCCGGATCGAGTTCGACGAATATGAGTTCAGTGCAATCCGCTGTAGACACAACAACTGTGAAAAATATTGGTAAATCGCCGAGACGAAGGCGGGGTAAAAACTCGAAAACTGATAATAAAGTTACAGAGGCTTTAGTTGAAATCCCACCTTCTTCTAATAAATTGAACGTTGTAAAAAATACGCACGGTCGCGTGCCACCACCGCTTGATATGACTGTTTCCAATCCACACATAAACGGACAAGATCTCATTTCATCGCCTGAATCTTGTCCGAGTTCTCCTACGCACTTTAATACTTCATTTTCTATGCCTACTGAGAATAAATCGTCCGAAAATATAAACAATAAAATTTCTTCATCAAATCTGCTTTCTGTGGACAACGGGAAGAAACCTAGAGCAGCATCGCCAATTTCAGCGGACGATTCGCCATTGCCCTCACCTCCTATTGACGACAAAGCATATGACAGTGGTCGTATGAGCATGTCATCTTTTCGTTCATTTGGAAGTGGACGGCCTACTAGCCTAAGTTCAGTGACGTCATCAATTTCATCACGGACGTCCAGAGGGAGTGATTATTTCAGCAGTGCGTCATCTAATGGTCAATCTGATCAACAACACCAGGTAGGCGACGACATTCGTTTTTGTAATTTGCCTTTATATCACGTCGAAAATAATTCCCAAATCACCGTATTACATATCATATTTCCAGGTTACTTCTTATCGTCTTGGACTTCAAACAGTGTTACCGGATCTCAACGAAACGACTCCCGATGAAACGACCAAGAGCAAATATACTAATTCGCGAGCAGCTGCTTTTGCTGCCCACGATCGCCAAAATAAAAATTTGGACGATGTCGACGCTCTTGCACCAGTGGCAAACCTGGCCATGATTGCCAACCCGGATTTATCTTACGTGGATCGTGTTATATTGGAATTACTTGAGACAGAAAGGATGTACGTACGATCTCTGAAAGATATTTTAACGGTAAGTAATATATCTAACCCTTCTGTATGTAGTTTCCAATTCAAAACAGGTTAGATGTCATTCAATTGATTGGTATTCAATATAACAGAACATCAGACGATCCAAGAATCGAAAAGTAACAATATTCTAGCTTTAGGTATAGTTTTATAATTTAATATTTTCAATTCCACAGTGGAAAAAATCATGCTATGATTGTTTTAAATTTAGGTTAATTTTAGTTTTATCCTAAATATAAATTTTCTATCTATTTATTACTTCCAAGTTCCAATTCCAAGTGTAACCTCATCTCATTGCGTGCTCTTGTACTAAACGATTTTTTTTTCGGTTGAATAAATTGTGAACTTTGCCACCTTATGATTTGAGAGATACTCGATACTTTATAACGTCAAACACGGCAATGAAAATTTTGTCTTGGAGTTGAAGATCATAGTGTGTCTTTTATGATGTGAAATTTTTGTTTTGTTTTATTATCATAGCAATAATGGCTACAGTACACATTAGGCTATCAAATTTCATGTTTTACCAGGCTTGTCTTGAATTGAGTAACAAAACATTTTGACAATATCAATATATATTTCTTCAGCTTTAAAAATATATAGGCACAAGTCTCGGTAATGTTGTTGATTATATCACTTATTCTCAAGATATCTTGAGATAGCCAATAATATTTCGACCTTGTATTAATTTTCTAGTTAAAGAGGTTCGAACCAAAACAGTGCCCATATATTCTAATATGCCACGATAAATAGCTGATTTGCTATGTATCTCTTGCTCATATCGTACGATATACTCATTTAATATGTCCGTTTAGACTAGAATAAATTTGTAAAACTAAGGTAACAAGCCTTCAAAGTATTTACCTTATAATAAATTGTTCATACGCGATTTGCCACAGTACGCGAACATACATAGAAGCAGTTGATGTGTCAGTTTTATCCAACTCTCATAAAATAAATTGTTATTTAGTTCTCATCCAACCTTAACGCTACATTACTTGTGCGTGCGCGTATTTGCGTGTCTTTAACACCATAAATAACACCAATGATATTATTTTCAAACTCTTCATAAAAATAGAATCTTGAATAAAAATAACTGAAATTTTATATGATATTCCCAATGGTGTTTTTCGTCGCTCGAATTGTATATGCGCTGCAGTGGCCTAGGTCAACTGTTGTCACTATAGGATATAAGGACCAATCGTTCTAATTAAGCAAATCCACACCTAACGATTTAAATAAACGGATAATTTATAGAAAAAACGGGTTTCTACAAATCGTAGTTTTTAGTCAGGAAAACTCTGACCAAACCATCTTTAATGCGTACTGCCTCTAATTATTGAATGCTGGTAATAACACTAAAATAATCATTCATATATGCATGTGACTATCCGTTTTACAACGAGACGATGGCATAGGAGGATTGCCAAAAGTGATGTTTCGAATTCAAATGCCCACTAGAATTTATTTGATTCTTCAGAATCTCACGTATGCCTTCGATTGCAATTCTTACGATTATATAAATTATAAATATTTTATAATAATGTCGCACGCAGTTATTCCATTTAAAATTGATATCCATCGAGAGGTCGAGTTTCTGTTTCTTTATGTCAAAATTATACGCATTCTACTAACCAATACCAATTAATATCATTATAATAAACAATGCAATATATATCATCGAAATAACATCATGCAAAGGCGTTTCGGAGACTTTGGAGAGGCTCAGTTAACGAAGCGCTTTCAATTCGTCGCTCTGAAAATTATACCTGATTCGGTAAGGTTTCATTTGAACAACATTATATTGGTCCAAGTTCCAATATCACAATTTTTCACTCAGCACAAAACTATCAAAATACTAACGAAGTCATAATATATTGATGGGTAATCGAAGCGGTTAATAATAAACACGTGACCTTTAACCGTGACTCGGCGGAATGGAGCTCAAGTGACAACTATTTCGGTTTTGCACGCAACTCAGTTGCTAAACTCTGGTGTTGACAACAAGCTTATGGCATCGATGAAATGCCGTGTCACTGGTGCGTGATTGGAAAGTGGTACACCTACAAATTTACCCATTTTCTCGGATTTTCTGGGGGAAGGTGTGATTGTGGTTTACCGCCAATGCTAAGTCTTAAATGGTTATCAAACAGTCGACCGGATTTCCAAGAGTAAAAACTGTATAGTATTATATATGTATCACACATATGGCAAAATGAGCCCGGCCCCGAATAACGAAAAAGTTTGCATCCCATTCATGCATACTTCAATTTATAGGATATTTTATTAGATTTTTATGTTCTTTTACTAAACCCCATTCACCTTATTAACAACTGTTAGAATTCTACTTTTATGGCATGTAGACGTGGACATTTGTAACCTATACACGGTATATGAATTTATGAGCAGGCAAGACATGCATTATACATGGAAATTTATACTTTTCGTCTTCGTTTCTCCTTTGGATTTGCATTATTCATAGTTAAGAGTTTAACGGAATTCTCATTTTTCACTTTCTATCAAGTATTGCATACCAGAACGTTAATTTACATTTGTTTATTTCGAATTGAAAATGATATCAAGTTTTTTTTATTATACTCTTTTCTCTTTACAGGGTTATCTATTTGTCATCCGAAGTACACCCGAGTTGAAAATTCCGCCGCATGACGTCGATGATCTGTTTGGAAATATTCGAGATATTTATGATTTTAATAGGTAAGTGGTGCCCATAGTGTTGCTTTCCTGCAACTGCAAGATTATAAAGTTATAAATGATTCAGTCACACATATATAGAGCGTTGTTTTGGGCGTGGACATGAGTGAATACTTCCCAAAACTGCTGTCATATAGTGGTATTTATCATATCAGAGATTATAATACTTTAGGACTAAAACCAGATTAGAATATTGTCTGATAAATTCCGAATTTTAATCGCTTACATTTACTTGTCAGTTTACATATACGAAGTATTTATTGTTGGTCATTTTTCAAAACTGCCAAAAAAGTTTCTCTTGGTCATTTTATTGTAGCATTTATCAAATGTTATTATTACAAGTAAATACTTGGCTATGCTCAAGTATAATTTTTTTACCACTATTTCGTGACATGAATCCAGCGAAAGAAATCGTAGTAAAAATCTTGTTATCGTCAATGTGATCAGGCTTGCTTCATACATGTACGATATGAATTGACTTGAAATTAAATTGGTTCTTGAAATATTTTCATCAAGTTTGGTTGGAAACGAATTAACTGCAAAAGAATGACAGTTTGCCCCGAGCTACAAAGTGGTCGTCACGGTGTACCGTAATCTATCTCAGCAATTCCTCGCTTTCCCACTAACCCGTAATTAGACTGGTATCACTACCTGAGAACTACAACATAGATTTTCGTAACTCATACTTTTATCACAACATGCTATGAAATGATTGATATTACTACTTCACTAATGCTTTTTTTTGAATCTCATTTACCGTAGTGAGTTACAAAGATTTTAGGCAATGCGAAGCAACGTCTATGAGAGCTGTATACACTTATTAGAAAATTACGTCAGCGTTTTTGAAACACTTTTCAAAAACAAATCATAGCTGGGAATTTTTTTGAAATGTTAAAAAAATAAATCAAAGGATTATGACAGATGTAACTTTAGGCCTTGTCAATAGAAACGAGCCACACACAGCATACCATAAAGTCTATATCAAGGCGAAAATCGATGTTAGGAGACCAATTTACCAACCAAAATTTAGTATTTTTATGTAGACTGCTCTTTGCAACTTTGCGGAACCCGATCCAGGTTTTCTCGCGAAACACGTTGGATTAAACTTCGACTTAAAAACATTATCTCCCGTCGTCACTCGTATTATAATGCACCATGTCAATTTTAAGATTGTATCGTGAAATCGTACTCGTACTATTCTGAAACATGCCCCTTTACCTACGATGTTTCTCCAAACAGATACAGTCAAATGTGGGATTTGCGGCGAACTATTTTAATCGCGTGGAAATTTTTTTTGCGATAAGCTTTTATGTTTTACACTCGTAACTCATCGACATAACCGCGGCTTCACCTGTGGCAACTTATCAAAATAGCTATGTACGACTACAAAAGTACAAACCACAATATTTAACTTCATCCACAGTATATTCAGTGATCTTAAAAAGTTTTTCAAACACCGACAACAACTTCGTAGCAAGATTTATAGGAGTCGAAGTAAAAATATAATATCTATGTACAAAAAATAATAATTTGTTTATTCTACCATTTGGCTTATTCGGTTCAAGTTCAGTCTAATAGTTCATTATGAATGTACATTTTGAAAGAACCTTGTAACATATAACAGAAATGTTGAGTTGATGCGTGAAAATTGTCTTTCTTGTAATTTTTTTCGTTTTCTTTATATCCATATGTCAGGGGAAAATTCCCTTGTGTTTACGAAGTTCAATTTAAAAAGATGACAATTCTAAACATTCCAGTTTGTTGTCTAATTTTAGAAATTGCATTCGCTTATCTTTCGTACCATTAGAATAACAAACATTGACTTCTTCAGTAGATTTTCCAAAACATATCAAGACGATAAATTGTTTTCTGCGAGGAACAAAGCATTCTGATCGGGTTCCGTTTTGTAAACCACAAAACACATTCTCAAAATACTTTAGAGTTGTTTTCGATACCATTTGATGCAATTAAAGGGCACCTGTATTATTTTACGAACAATATAATGTGAGCTTATTCAGACACACAGTTATATAATTGTTCATTTATTCCCTATGTATACTATTAAAAATAATTGTATTAGGCCTTATTTTAGTAGGAGCTCTTTCCACAATAAAAGTTTACGAATATTGTCTTTTGTCTTGTATTTTATACTATACATTTTTACTGAACGAATAAAAATAGAATTATTCATGTCTCTCGCGAACCTGTTACACGAGTTTACTCTGGCCTAGCCTTATACATAATAGGTGTAGCGGAATACTCATTTATCTTTTTAATCGATGAAATATATTCTTTTTCAATTCAAAAAATTGACCGAAAATATTTGAAGTAAATATTTAAACCTCGCATCCCTGGTTAATGAATGTTAACTATCTTCATTCTTAACTTTGAAATGTAACTTAATAATTTTACAAAATTCTGTATATGCTAAATTAAACACGAAACGATTTTAAATTGTTACAACGGCCATCTAGTGTACTATTGAACATAAATTTATCCAAGTAATGATATGCGTATTAGTAAAAAAGCGAAAATCTGAAATTTAGCATAGATGTGCGGGAGGACTAGGTACATTAATCACTTACGTAAATAAACACGACAGAGTCGATAGAAGTGTTAAATCGTCGTTAGAAACTTTTACCTATATCGGGTACTAATCCTAGAGAACAAATGAGTTGGAATGAGCCATAGTCGATTTGTGATAGAATCATGTGTGTCCCATATACACAGTTGTGTGCGATACTTCCAAACATTTAACGGTGTCGTTATATAGAGAAGTTTCCGTATCATATTGCACAAAGATATGTTCAATCGGGGTTATGACCTCGCCATTCACGAAAGTTCTTTTATGTTGTTTGAGATCAATCGCTCATTTCCTTGAACAAGATATGGTGGCAAATATAATTTTAGATAGAAGTGTCGAGGTGGTTTATTTTAAATTAAATTCACAATTATTGGCATTCGAGAAATTGATTTGCAACGTTTATTGGTACTGTATTATTTTCTAATTTGGAGACATCCCTTCATTCAGTGGAACTTGAAGTGAAATAGGTGTGATTTGTAAAAAAAAGCCTTACGGTCTAGTTGCGCTATATTTGTTTAATAATAGTTCTTTAATCATAAAATCTCAAGATTTGGGTTGATAGATTTTCAGGCTGGATAGTAAATACCCAATCAATTTGGCGAGGTAAAAATAAAATTTGTAACGGAGTAAAATTGGTTATTACGAAGTGTGAAACATGGTTATGTTCCAACAAACGCGGAAATATCAGGAACTTAAATAAAAGATAAAAAAAAATTAAATTTCATAATACAGAAAATTGAAGAAAAAAATAATAATAAATTGACGATACTCTATTTCGGCTTTATTTCAGTGGTGGTGTGTTTCAGCACTGGTTCCAAATCTTTCAAATTTGATCTATATCGATGATTTGGTTTATGAGTAACTAAGCATTTTACACAATCCTTCTGACTTTAATATTGAAAAAACGCCTCATGATTTTCAGTGATTAGTCATCAATGTTGCTTAAATTTTTCAAATTCATGGCTCATTTGCACATCGATGAGTAGTCGCTTAAATTGGCAGTCGTTGAATCGACTTCTCATTTAACAGGTGTTGCCATTGTTTACCTGACGAGTTACAGCACTTATCGTAAATATTTAGTTCGAATTACTCTTGTGTGTTATTGGTAAAGTAAATTCCATGACATTTTTGAAAAATGTGAAGAAATCGCGAAATTGACAGTTTTGTTCATTCTAAAAACGGTTGAGAAATTTTGAATTTTCAATACGCAAATCGTTTCTACGGTTCATTTATTTCTCCTCTTTGAGTTTGCTAATGAATATATCATCTAGCGAAGCCAGTTATAGATGACCCCGAAATGTATTTCGTATATCAGTGAATTGAGAGGTATCGTTTACATGCAGTTGACGCAACACTGCCACTCATAGTCACGGGTGGTTTTAGATTACTTCAACGGGCATGGGAATGCAGGACTTCGCACGTGCCCGTGGCTGTCAGATAACGGGATTACGCATTTTGGGGTTCTTTGGTGTTAACAAAGAAGTAGTTTGTATAACATCAATCTGAATTACAGTTAAAAAGATTGATGAGTGAATGAGGTTTTTGCCTAACATACCCGGGCTTAAATTTCAGTCAGTTGTCATTTAAAATTGCACAAATGTTTGTTTTTGAAATAAATTATAGGGTAACTATAAAAAATCCCTCAACTCAATTATCTAAATCTCATTGTGTTTGACTTAATGTGCAAAAACTGTATAAAGAAATGGGAAATAGTTCGTAAATGAATTGATGCATTTAGTTTGCGCAGAATTACTCTTATCTAGACATTTTATGTAAAACGAATTTGAAATGTTTATAGTCAAAATACCATTACGTCCAAACTGTTCTATTGTAATATCAGCGCGCATAGTTTTGTGAACTGTAAAAATGTTGATTGCAAAGTTGGATAAACCACTAAAATATTTTGTGGTCACTTAGTCCATAAGTCTTTATTTGTGGGAAGGAAGGGGAGTGCATTTTCTTGGGGCGCAACTGCGTGATGATGGACTCGCGAAATATAGTTCAACTGTTGATATAGCCACTCACACCTAACACCGCGTTAATGGCAGGTCCCTCGAACTAAATAATAAAGTGTTGAAAACCCAAGATGTTTATACAAAGACAACACAACACCACTGTCTCTCTATTTGCCAGGGACATTGTACTTTTCCATTCTTAGTGCAAGCCATAGTTAAGAAGATTTTTATATCAAGTATAAAATTGTCAACTTTTGTGAAAAGTTGAGCACAAAAATGAGCACCTGGTCGACCTGAACGCGGAGGTCGCAGGGTGTATCGTTCCCGCTCTCAATATTACTAAGCTCCATTACAGCTGACTCATTTTGACCTTGTTATAGTGAAGTGTGTTTTGCGGTCTAATGTTTTCATTCTTCTTGGTGTCTAGCAAAGTTTTCGCACGCCAAAATATTTACAACCCAGCTTGCATGCAATCATGCGACTAAAAAGTAAAAGACCGAATAGTCGATTGACTCAGGGTGGCAATTATTTTATACCTTTTATATTATTTTCATAATATACTAATTTTATAATTGTTTCATTATTGTCTATTATTTTGAATTTTCTGTAATCAGTTTTTCAATCGAGACAAAATATTTCAATAAAGGTTGAAACTTATCATGTGCTAACATTAATCTTTAATTATTGTGTACATTGATTTTGTGTTTGTTCTATTTTGGATTTGGAATTTGTTGTTTATGATATTGCCATTTTTAGTAATATTCAAAAATTGGAAATTCACTTCCACCTCACCCGTGTATAGAGCACAATTTTGGGGATGGGGGTAGACATGTGGTACGTGGTTTTACGTTTCCTCGCGTTATACAATTAAATGAACAATCGTGATAGCTTTTCGGAGATAAATGAACCCCTATCGAAACGACGGTTTTTTGTGTTGTAATGAATTATCAAGTTTTCATGTTATGTTTTCATGTAAATTTAATTTTGCTTTATTGAAATTCTAACCTCGCGCTCATTTGAATAAGCGTAAATGAAGTTGCACCGGTCTTTTTAGGCCCGGGTAAAATTTGGTCTGTGTGAGATGGAATTGAGTAAACGAAAGTCATTTATTGAAAGTCATTGCTTTGTAGGAAAGTTAATCACACATGATGTCAAAAATGTTCAACGCTAACAAATTGACATAGTTGTCTCCAGTTTTATGTATATTTCATTGTACATATATATAATAAAAGATTTTCAGATTGTAACAGCCTTTGATTGCATATTCTTTTGCACATACTAATTCCGCTGACATCTTAGTCTACCTACATTCATCCAATGTCTCTGTTTTCTTTTTCTCAAATAACAATATGAATTTCTTTTTAGAAATTTATTGAGTGAACTAGAAGCTTGTGAGGGTGACCCAGGAGAAGTGGCTCAATGTTTTGTTTCCAAGGTAAGCTCGTATATCCTGTCACGCACCGCATGACCCGCGTCAGCTGTGACGTCTCCCATCTGGAATTTTTGATTTTTTTGTTGTCATTTTGTCATTTGATAACGGATGTCTGTCGATTTATGCACGGTTGTTTTAATTTTGGACAATTGCTTTCTTATTTTCTGTTGAAATTTAGACGTTTTGTGCATTTCAAGTCGGTGAAATCATCATCATTTCCAAGTACCCAAGTTCCAAGTATGCCTGATATTGAGATAGCAAAGCAAGAATTTTTGATTCATATTATTTGTCTTCGGATTGTTTTTCGTCAAATGCTAAACAATATGAAAAGGCATTCCAATTATTGCCATGATACTTCAGTCAGGCACGCTTAAAAATGACAAAAAAGGGTCATTGCCTAAAATCTATAACGACACGAATAAATACACGAACTCCACAAAAACTAACTTGGTTCCTTATTTTAAATTTCAAAAAACATTTCTGATAAGAGGTGGAAGAAAGCTTGGTTGAAGTTTGTCTTACCTATTATTTCTAAGTGAAAGCACCTATGATGTATGTACCTAAAGGTTCTCGATTTCAAGTTTACCTTATATGTATTCCTAAAATCTGTTTATACAGATGGTTTGGATTTCGAAAAAACTCCTGTTTTTATTTGAACTCCGGGTAAATGCCCCTATATGACCCTCGACCCATTTTCGTCCTAAACCAAGTTGATCGATTGGTAATTAATCATTTTTCAGAATTAAAAATAGTTCCAAAACCTAAAAACATTCGTTTCCTAGTATTCCTTCTCATATTTCGTTATATTTTTCAGGATGAAGATTTCAAAGTATACACTGAATATTGCACAAACTATCCATCATCGGTTGCGGCTATGACAAGTTGTATGCGTGACCAGAATTTGTCTCAATTCTTCAAGGTAAATTATATCAGCTGATTTTTGTTGCCACCACTAATTCATCTTGGTCTCCTTAGAATTACTGCAGCTATTTTACGAACGACAAAATATGACGATATTCGATGTCCGCCAATTGTACATCGAAGATTCCAACCTTTGTAAATATGATAAATCCTTTATATTGTTGTCTGCTCATACATGGCCTTGTTTCGAGCATAGAGGCGAAAAATCCAATTATAGTATTCCAAATAAGTTGCACCCTGCTTAGATAACAATTTGTGTAGTAGTGCTCGAACATAAATATTCGATATTCCCGTAATGTGTGTACCAGGTTAGGGTTAGGGGCCTATAAATTTATTCCGATTTTCCTTATTTTAGTTCTATTACTAGTTCGGGGACTGTCTGTGTTAGCCATGCGAATTAACTCCCTGCCCATAGGCTCTCGTACCCTAACAGAACTTGATGTAAATAGGCCAACAAAATTAGTTACCTCCATATTGGTACTTACACTTCTTTAGCGCCAAATATACTAGTTATTCCAAATTTCGTAACGCTATACTATATTGTCTGATAGACGGATAGTAAATATTACTGTAATATTACCAGAAAATAATTGTCTTTGGAATATATTTAAGCAAGAAATTGTCTTTCAATAAAACTTTCTAAGATTTACTTTCGAATAAATTCGAATCGATTGGGCTATAGAATTTTCTGTGTTTTCTAACCCTTCGCAAATTATGAATATTTCAAGTTCATTTGCATTAACTAACTCGTATGTCGATGTTAAATCCCGGATCAGAATTATCACCCTCTTACCATCAAGTAGTACACTCTGTAACCACGATAATTAAATTACTATTGTTTGCGATAGATTTTCTAAATACCATTGGTATGCCAATAATTCGGTAACGGCGATTAGTAAAGAATTCATCTCGCTTAACTTGTTACTATATCGATATTTATCGGGTTGGGAATATATTTTTATTTGTGTTGTATCGAGACCTTGTCATTGATGAATGGTGTTGCCAGGGATAGGCATTCAAAATGGGAATCTTTATTAATAATATCAGAAAGTTTTTTTTCAAAATAATTTTTATAAATTCTGTGTTAGGAATATTCATACCGGAAGAGATCGGTATTCTCAAGGTATATCTCGTAATTAATTATGATTTCTATTAATTAAAATGATTTATTTTTCCATACAATTACAATTACGGCCCACGGTACGGATCTAGCCTACCGAAGTGTTTCATCCGGCCCATTTGTGTCTGCTGAAATTACGACTATAAGAAATTTCTGTTAAAAATATCGATATAATAACGTCATAATGACCCCGATTGTTGCATTGTGCTTCTTATTATTATATAAACGTGAGCTGTAGTAACCAAGTCTATGATATGATGTAACTGGCCCACTCAGAAAAGAAATTGCCCACCCGTGCTCTAAAAGGCACATAAATGAGGGAACGAAAGTTTATGAAAGACGGGTGTATAAAATTCCATTGCCATAGTAATTTAACTGATGGTAACCTGGGTGATCTATTAACTGACTTTTGAGCAACTTCGCATTAATAGTGGAAAAACTGATAGCTGCTGATTCGCCAAAGTGTACCCTGTTTTTCACATCTTGGGTGTGGTGCTGGGCTTGTCTAAAATTAGATTTCCGTGAGTCCAAACCCTGAATTCTGTTTAAACCGTTGCACTACTAAAATGTCACGAATTTTATCGTGTTTTATCTAATTTTTAATCCTACTCTTCCAAAATATTTTTTGTGGTTCAAACAAAATCACGTATTACTTTTCTACAAATTTGAAACAAACCATAATTTGTTTTTCTTCATTTTTAGATACAACAGGATAAGTTACGTCACACCTTACCTCTTGGATCATACTTATTAAAACCAGTGCAGAGAGTGTTGAAATATCATCTGTTATTACAAGTAAGTTAGCTATATTTGTCTGCGATATCGAATTATTGGCTGAAGCGATTTCACAAATAACCTGTCAATGATAAATACAAGCCGAATCTAATTCGTCCACAAGTACCAATATGGAGGTACTAATTTTGTTCGCCTACTTCACATCAAGTTGTGGGGGGCAGGGGGTAAATTCACTTGGCTAACACAGACAGTCCCCGAACTAGTAATAGAACTGAAATAAGAAAAATCGGAATAAAATTATGGTCTAACCCTAACCTGGTACACACACTACGGGAGTATCAAAAATTGTTTGCTTGCTTTTAAATATCTCGTCGGTCCATTTTTATATAACCAAGGAAGGCTTCATGCACTTCAATCTTTCCAATGACGTAATGGGAATCAGGCGCCACAAGATTATAATGTAGTCGGATTCCACAACCGCATAATCTCAGACGAAACCATATCATCGCGTGCTTATTATATACCTACTAAATTACCGAAAGTGTCATTTTTCTTATACTAAACACGCCACCCAGAATTGAAATTGGACATAAACTTAAAATTTTGAAAAAGTAGAAAACTTGACAAAAGTTGAAGCAATTTGAACAGCGTTTGATCGGGTTTCCATCGTCTTATTAATACTGGCATATATGATGTAAGTCTGTGTTTCACCAGATTGTTTATAGCTAATATATTCAGTCGTTAATTCTAGAACTGACTTCTGGTCTTGGTTATTACATGCTTTTAGACCTGAGTCAAACTTCAAACTGAAATCGGGTATAATTCCTGAAGGCTTGTATTTTAGGCTTTGACCAACAATATAACACTGCAAGTTTACATCCAATTCCCAGAGTCTATATTATTATATGTATATTGTTTGAATATAATCAAATACCCATTAGGTTCGCCATTGTTGTTAATTTGACCACAATTTATTGGGGTTCCGCTCCCCGAAAAACATGGCAATCACTGCATGATAAAAAAGACGCAATTCAGAAAAAAAATTCTCAATGAAACATCGCTGTTTAATGCGTAAAATGATGCCCATATGGTTTGGTAATCCAGAGCTGGATATCTCTTCATAATCAACCAGAAACCTAGTATTCAAACAGCAATATTTTATTTATTTTAGGAATTGGTAAAACACTGCGATAAAGACGAGGAGGGATATCAAACAATACAAGTTGCACTTCAAACCATGACCAGGGTTGCACGACATATCAATGAAATGAAGAGAAAACACGAAGATGCTGTTCATATACAGGTACGATTTCGTCGTTTAAAAATATAAAAATTAATTCTTTATTATCAGGAGTTTTTTCCTTTAAATTCTTTTTTCGTTAAGTTTCATTTCAAGTTAATTCATCGGATATTTCTCTCACCAACTCCAATGAATTTGATAATTTTGCCTTTCTCTCGATAATTAACATTGTATTAACGTTCTTCATTTAATTTCAGGAAATTCAAAGTCTTCTGACAAATTGGCAGGTATGTGTAATTTACAGTCACACGATCTT